>NW_026461729.1:0-68860 GCF_021730395.1 Mercenaria mercenaria | reverse complement strand
CTTATTTCTGATTTTTATTGTGCCTAAAATTTTGATATAAAATTATATTTAAAACTAATGTAGTAAAAACAGGTAACCATCATTGCCGAAATGTAAAGTGGTAGTTTTAAAATTGTAGTCTGAAATTAGCCTTAAAATGGCTTAAAATTACGTATGTTTTCTTTTATTTTATTTTCTTTTTTAATTATTCTAGTATAAAGATTTAAAGTGATAGATACAGTTAAGGCCTTTAAGCTATTCATTATAAAACAATATAAGAAATACATGTATATATACATTTATTATAAATTAAATAATATAAGATAAATTATTAAAATATATAATAATAAAAACCTCTTTCGGACTTTTCAGGTTACGCTCTATTAAGAATCAGCTCCTGTTACTATGTTTAATATGTGAATAGATAAGTAAACAAAAATTTAAGAGATAAGATTAATTGCAGATTTACACATCATTAAGGCGATGTGAAGACGCTAATTTCAAGAAAGTGTTAAAGCTATTCCTTCGGCCGCAGGGTCTAGCGTCCCAAGTTTCTCGCAGTTTGTGCTCATCTGCATTCCACTGGTGATTTGTTGACAAACCTAATCGTGTTAATCATGTGACGTATGACATGAAGGTCTCTCCGGACCAACTCAATCCCACTGAATTCTATTCGGCAGATTAAATTTCTCCCAATCTGACTAAAGTACATCTCCTATTACGCTACGCATAGGATCTGAGAACGACCTATTCATAGCCTCGTTCTGACGACCCTTTCGCTAGCCAATCAGAGCTTAACTTACAAAATTTAGCAAATTACCTGTAGCCTTGTCTTTTGATATTTACAATTCTTATGTCGGAATATGTCAGATAGCCGGTTAGCTCAGTCAGTAGGCCACTTGCTTAGTAATCGAGGGGTCCCGAGTTCGAGCCCTGGAATAACTGCACATTTTTCTTACTCTTTGACATTCTAACAAGTCGTCTCATTGGTTAAAATAAAAATACCAATGCTGGAAATCCAAAATATACAGAAGACGTATGTGAATGGGTCGTTCTCAGATCTTCGTTTAGAAGATCAAGTACTTCAGTCAGATTGAAATTTCTCCTAAACGCGCATTTGAGTTGGGATTTTCATATGAGTGGATCAATCTTTTGTTTTTAATTATATTAGAAAGAAAGTAGTTAACGAATCTAAAACTCAAAACAATGTTTTAGAGAGTAGGTCAAAACTGCTTCCGTTAGGTTTTGAATAAGTGGACAAAATCTCACCTATATCGTATTTCTTTCTTTTTCTAATTTTAAGGTGTTATCATAGACAGTAGTCGCACAGTGAGGTTTAAAGGCACTGGCACCAGACATTACCCCAAAAAAGAACATATTAGGTATCAGGAAGTTAATGCTATATTTCTTAAAGCACAATCAAAACGTAATTACTGGCACCCTATTGTTATGGACTACATGAGGATTGGTTGTTATTTCTAATATTTTCATTGAAAATTGAAAAGCGTTTGTGACGTAAACCGCTTATCTATGATATTAAACGGTCGTTTAAAACAAATTCCTCCGAGTTTATTGGAAGATTTAATTGCCGCTGAGGGCCGGGTTGGATTCCCAATTTCATCCTTCCTGGACACCATTTTTAGATGAAATAAATTTGATATTGGTGTATTGTTTTTATGCTTTATAAAGATGAAAAAGATATAATTTTGTCTGCCTTTGTCAGATTATAGAGAGGAGATGATAGTTCGGGACAATTTATAACCCCACCTTCCACAAAAGAAATATATATTTAAGTCTTATCGTTTATTATTTATCAATTTATTTATTTATTTATTGAAAATTGAACTTGAACATATTCACAATTTCCTTTCAAAGTGTATATGTCGAATACTGTAAAAATTGTAAGTTATTATTTAAAGATTTACACTAAAAATTTAACTGGAATCTCAAAAAGTCATATAGCATGTATAAGTACTTACTTAACAGCACTGATGCCGGTATGGAAGATAAGATCAACCACAGGGCGCCTGTTCGAAATTAAACAATTTTGCAAGATGCAAAACAATGATTCATTCGATTTTTTTTATTTGTGTGTGTACTACATATACCTTTTTATTCGTTCTTTATATTTTTTTTTCTGCGTGCTTATCTGTTCCCTTTATTCTCAACGGAATGAAATACAATTGTTTTAAATTTCTGGACGATACGCACTCAGACGGTAGTTAAGACTCTGAATATTTGATGTGACTAAGGCGGACACAATCCTGCTGCTCCACCCCGTATTTAGTTATAAGAAAAACACTAGATTTAGAAACTATCAACAAAGTTGTAAAATGATAATTTTCAGGGAGAGGTGATTATCATTTTTGCAACAGACTGAAATTAAAATTATTAAAAACAATGACAGATCAGTAATAAATGGCGGGAGGTTGTGGGAGGTGGTATGTGTCATAAAACAGGGGGTAAGGGTGGGAAGATGGGTTTGTGTGTTTGTGTTACGGTGGCGTCTAAAGCATTTTCCATTTTCTCTTATACGTCTTCATGAAGGACGAAAAGTTTTATTTCTTCTATTGAAGAAAACGCTTTTACACTTCATAGATTCTAAAAAATCTAATTATCGTAGTTACATAATGAAGTTACATAGTTACATAATGATTATACGTATTATAAAATCGTATCTGGCTTAATATAAACTTGAATTCAATCCCGCATTCAAGATTTTGAAAAAATACTGAAGAATGAATCTTTTATGAATAATTTAAAATGTGCATGGGAATATTGGACATATATGAAATTTCAGACTTTGCTGTTGGAAAATGTTTGGGAAGAGAATATCCTTCACGGTGTTGTTATACTGGATGCGCACTTTTTTAGGAATAATGTGTGAACATTTTACCATTATATTTATAATTTTGAAGAAATTGTCAAGGAAAAAATCATATCTTGCTTTTTTTCTGATTTCATAGGATTTTTTTCGCGGTTCAATCACTTGTTAAAGATTCTGTTTGTCTGGGGAAGTTATAAAGAATTTAAACTATAGCCTTTAAACAAAAGGTTTAGAAAGTTGGAAATGCAAATACGAAAAAATGGTTGCATAGCAACTGTTTTCTACACATATAAAGAAGTCAATAAAATGGCTCAATTTCCTTCAATTTTGGACCAATTTGAACGATGCACATACAGTGGCAAGTTACATCGACATAATATATAAAATTGGTTGTATCATTTCATTCATTCATTGTATCAATTCATTCTAACACTATTTCGAATATATAAATTTTGGTTGGAATTTCGGCCGTATTAAATATATTTCCTCCCTTTGTATACCTCAAATTCTCCCAATTGTCACCCGAAATTCCTAAATACCACGTGATGTCTGGCATCTGTCTGTGTTTTTAATAGGTCAGGTACATTTGCACTATATGAATTGTAAATTTAGGTTATTTAAGAAATAATAAGTTCTCAAACGTGGTTTATCGTAGAATAACCCGAGTTTTGAGTTCTTATGCGTAAGAATATATCACGAAGGCCGTAGATGGATTTTGCTCTAGACACGTATATAGGTTATTTGCTGGTCGTGTTAGAATATAAATCAAAGAATGATGTTTGATAATTATGATAAGAAATTTTAAAAGCATACTGCCGACGGCGAACTTCGGCGGAGTAAACGAAAACTGGTAATGTTTTAAATACAGTCGATATCATCGGTCTTTTCTTAGTGTAATATTTATGTTTGATTTTATGCCACATATTTTGATATTTTAATAGTGGCAAGCCGAGGAACGGATCTACACGTTTTAAAAATTAATCTTAATATCTACTGACAACATGCGAGGTTTTGTTATTTTATACCGTATCAGTCCCGTGAACAAAACTTTTTCAAGGACGGGGAGAAAAGTTACTGGTCATCTAATATGTTCAAGGTTTCCATATTTGTATATACATGTACTATATTTAACCTTAGGAAACTTAATTATGTTCACACAAACATCTGGTTGTTAAAAATATGTATTTTAAAATAGTAGAATTAGCTGGTCTAGTCTAGCTCATAGACCATAGTATTTCTTCTTATTATTATTTTAAATTGTGGATGTAGGGGCCTCCGTGGCCGAGTGGTTAAGGTCGCTGACTTCAAATCACTTGCCCCTCATCGATGTGGGTTCGAGCCTCACTCGGGGCGTTGAATTCTTCATGTGAGGAAGCCATCCAGCTGGCTTACGGAAGGTCGGTGGTTCTACCCAGGTGCCCGCTCGTGATGAAATAATGCACGGAGGGGCACCTGGGGTCTTCCTCCACCATTAAAGCTGGAAAGTCGCCATATGGCCTATCATGTGTCGGTGCGACGTTTCATCCAACAAAAATAAATAAAAAAAAAATATTGTGGATGTAGCCAGTCTATATCCTATGTTCAGTATCATATATAATGCAATCAGTTCTCTGCGAAAATCTCTAAAATAGACTTACATTTGTCACTATAACTAAAACAAGAGAAAATTTACAAAAGTTGAAATTCTGCGACAAATTCTTTTTTATCGGTTTATTGGTTTACCGTGGATCTGTAATTAAAAATCGACAAGTTTCATGTAAATTCGGACTAACACTTTGCCTCGGAATCAAGTTTGACAATTTCTAACAATTGTTTTCTTCTTTAAATTGATGAAACTCAGAAACTCAAATACCAATATATACTTATTAGTGCGACCTTAGTGGGAATGAAGAATTTTGGTATAATAATTATATATCATTTTGATTGATTCTGATAATACAATTTTTTAAAACTAAATCTCACAAAGCAATGCGGCATTCTTCGAACGTAAATACAGCTTACGCGCATATGAATTACAGTGAAAACTAGAGAAAGCACAAATTGCTTACAAAGAATATTGCCAATACTTTGTACGTAAAGAAAGAAATGATATGGATGCGACAAAAAAAAAAAACAACAAACAAAGTTAGCGCCGCTCTCGGATTTGAAAAATATTTTTTGTATAATATATGTTATATAAATGGCATGCTTTATAACAACATTAACTGAAAATCCTTCATTTTCTTCAATTAAAATTCTGAGACATGAGGTTAAATAGCATTGCAGTTATATGCGCCTTTCACAGTGCGACTTAATATATCACAGAATTACCGACATTTTTTTTTCAGAATCTGCGTGCCACGGGGCAATACATAGCTTTTTTTAAAAAAAATTATGTAACGATTTCGGAGATGCGACAGAGATAGATCACAGAATATTGACAAGAGCCCATCGCAAATGTACACTCGTTTACTTTTCTTTTTGTTGTTTCCATGCTCTAATTGTCTGCCGGTATTTCTAGTTAAATATCAAGGCGATAAATGAAAACTGTAAAGATGCAATTTATAAGTCTTCGGCAAAATGTTGAGTAAGTTGTCGTTATATCATTTATATATATTCAGTTTAATATTGATAGCTAAAAACGAGAAGTACTACATTACAAATCAATAAACGAGTTTATTTTTGAGGATTTCAGGAGTTCTGATATCATATTTATTTCTAGCTCGGCTCTTATTGTATTAAAGAATGAATTGTCGAATTTGGTAATATTTGTAGATTATAAACCCGAAAATTATCTTAAATGAACAAGAAATAGTATGTCGTCCTTAAATCTTTATATCTTATATATCCACTACCTGAGGATGTTCATTGTTGCTATAAATTTATGTTATATAATTTGTGAAGTAGCTGGAGTATCATTTCCTTCTGGTAGGCCTAACTAAACTAAAGGAACCAGCGTGGGAGCCATCTGGTCTAGTCGCGTAATGGCTGCCAGGTATTTGAACACTAATTTTTCACTCGGCATGGCAACAGAGGTCTAAATTAAAGCTAGTTTCTGTTTAAATTTCATTGTGGATGTATTTCTGACATTTTGGTAGGAAAAATGTGAGAGCAGATTGTATTTGGTGAAGTGAATCTCAGTTGTAGTATGAGTAGTACTTCCAGGTCACAAGAGTGTGATTTTGATGTCAGTTTACAGTAAGCAAATGTAACCAGAGAAATCTCTCTTAGAAGATATATGACCCCTACTTTTTTCTTCATTTTATATCAGTTTTATCATAACTCTTTAAAATGAGGTAAGGATTTGTTCTCTGAAATGGGTCTAGCTATGTTTGGTAGCTCTTTAAAAAATGTCAGTTTTATATAGAATATATAGGGAAAACTATTTTACTGGGTTGTGACCTGGTATTGACATTTCATAGATCTAAGCGGTGTCTGTTCATGTATTATAATAAGATGAAAGTGTCATATATGATGTAACAATTGTATTCTACAAAGTCGTCTGTAATACCAGGAAATCACGCTCTCGTTTTGATCTCGCAAGGTAAAGGTTGGCGGTGTTGTGCGAACTTACTGATTTGTAAAGTATATCATAATTCTTTATCTTATATTCTACGAGAAAGCCATTAGTTATTCGAAATACCGTATCAGTATTATATATGTATAAAACTAGTGTATATAGCAAATTGTCTCTTATATTTCTGTACAGAAAAGCATACGCATTTTAAGATATTTGAATAATGTACTATTTTATCATGCTGTACGTATGAAAAACATAAGTAAACTATTTGACTTTAATTATCTAATTTAATAAGGACGAAGCGCAGCAAGCTAAAACATTTTTTTCCAGCTAAGCAACTTTATCACCATGAATGAGTTGTCATATTGGATGCATTCTTTTTTCTCCATAACAAATTATAAGTCCATTTATCCTCTTTTTGAAAGAGTTTATTAGAAACGTCGTAAATAGCGCATTGTAATGATTAAAATGTTCGAGCCTTGCACCGGGCCTAAAGAAAATTGCGTTTTCATTTTTTTCGAATAAATAAGTTTTGAAAGCTATGGTTCCAGAATGTATGACTGCAATCAAGGACGTTAATATACGTCAATTTTTGTTCTTGCGATTTTGTTATATCCCACGAAGTAATAAAAAGGTATCGTTCTAAAAACCAAACCAATTCCTTTATTAACTTTTTAACATAGTCATGAATACTATTGTGTGATTGAATCTAGCTATATAGTTGAAATAATGTTGGAAAACGGTGTTAACTTCTATGTTCTCTTTTAACATTTTTAATAATAATAGTAGTAGCAGTAGTAGTAGTAGTAGTAGTAATAATAATAATAATAATTATTATTATTATTATTATTATTGTTGTTATTATTATTATTATTATTATTATTATTATTATTATTACTACCACTATTATTATTATTATTATCATCATCATCGTCATCATAACATCTTTATTTATAGATGGCAGCACATGAAGATATAAATCAGTACAAAGTACAAATCATACATCTTATTTTTAAATATGGCCTTCTGAATAACGACAACAACCCAATACAATTTACACTATCACATAACCTAATTAAATCACATTCATTCTTAGATAAATACCCCTTAAACTAGATATTGCCTTTAAGTATCCATTTATGCAATTTCCAATTATGCAATCAATAAGTCATGCATAATTATATTATAATGGCATAGTTATAATTCAGCTTATATTAATAAAGAGATTCTTTAGACGGTCAGCTGTAAGATATACTTTTCATATTTATTTTCTAATGTTGGAGTGAATTGCATTTGATATCTAATTCAGAATGTATACTTTTGTTTTACATGGTTTTCAGCTGCGATCTTAAAGTTGCACATCAAAATGTCCGCATGGTACTGCATACTGTTACCAGACTCTCAAGAGTCCGGACAACAACCATTTTTTTGCATTTTAAAATGTGATTCAAATGCAATTTCAAAGGAGCTAACCCACTGGGATTTCTACGGACTAATACACTATCAGTAAAAAATGTTTCATAAATAATGTCTTTCTGAGTCAATGTTTTAAAAACATATCAATACTGAAAATTATTTTATACGTACCATTTTGGTATGTAGAGAGTCATATAGGAAAATAAAAATGTCTGTGTCTATATTCGCAGAACTATTAAGAAAAACAACATGTAAAATGACAGGTTAATATACAACTGATGTGACGATTGTTTGGCATTTCAGATAATGAAATAGACTACTATGGTATTGATGTAAAGGGTAGCTGTAAACATTAATTTATTTTTTATTGCTTGAAAATTAAGAATATATCGATCTGCAGTTACAGAAGTATCACTCAAAATGAACGTGATGTACTACCACACGTGCTGGGAATCAAATACTGACACTAAAACGTTAAGGAAAGACTCATTTTATAGGATGCTTTCCAGGTCCGGTTCCAGAAAAATTTGATTAGAGGCGCCAGCATATCATCGGCGGGATATGAAAGGGTACCCCAAACTCCCTACTGATTTTTTTTTTTTAAATTAAGGTATGAAATGGTGGCTTCTGGTGCATTTGGATCTCAATTTTAAGTGCAACACTAATGAGTATACTTAACCCCCCCAACCGACTGGGGTAGGGGGAGAACACGAGCCTTCTGGGACCGGCCCTGGATCCGAATCTGTTTTCAGTGATTGCCTTTTTTCATTAACTCGGCTCATTACTTTTTGCGTCTATGCCTATATACGAAAACAGCAGCTGTCTTACGAAAACAGACATGTT
This sequence comes from Mercenaria mercenaria, assembly GCF_021730395.1. Lineage (NCBI taxonomy): Eukaryota > Metazoa > Mollusca > Bivalvia > Venerida > Veneridae > Mercenaria > Mercenaria mercenaria. The sequence goes on along the minus strand of NW_026461729.1, from coordinate 60,296 downwards.
AGATCATTTTTCTTGCCTTTCATGTTCAAAATAGGTCATGGAGACAAATATATTTTGGTATCTAGATACTGATATTAGATCTATTTATATAGCTAATGACGTCATAATAGTGCCAGTGCTATGTGACGTCACCAAAGTGCACGCTATTTTAGACAAGGGGAAAGACAGGAATAGCATCTATCTATCCCTGGCACGTGCTCGAACAAATGTATATTTTCCCTGCTAGGAAGGCAAGAATATAAGAATCTTACATGGCCGTCTGTGTAAGACGGGGTTTTCACTACCCGAGGGACACACACTGGTTATTCGGGTACCTACTCGTGTGAGCGATACCGACCTCGTGTGATTTATGTACATGTAGGTTGTTTAGGGTATATAAAAACAATGCCAAAGTATGACACATATTTAAGAATGTTGAACATTTTGAAGACAGATTTGTCCGAGGCAATGCATTAATTCGCACTGGTGAAAATATCAGTCTTCAGTAAGATTGATATGACTATAAAAGAAGAAATGTAGCGAAATGCATGTATTTTGACGTTTTGAGGCGTATTTTTCTTTGTTCAAAGATGAGATAACTGAATTTGCCACTCTCCTTGGTAGAACTATACATACTCAACTACAAAACGTTTGCTTCACGTACCTGCAAGTTATTTTTGCTGATAAAATTTCAATTATATGCATCCTGTTGCTGTTTTTGATGGTACCTCTGACGATGGATGAAAATAAACAAAGATACCTACCCGTTTGCACATGGGTACCGTCCTCGTTATGTCAATGAACATTTATAAAACTCCCCGCAGCGATTGCTTTCGCATACGGTATACTAAATAAACGCATTTGAAGGTAATTGCTTTGAGGATCTGGAAATAAAAACTGGAAATGTGAAACTCGACCTTTAGTAGATCTGTTTGATTAAAGTTTTATCTTTAAAGGTGTAAAGATGTAAAGAATGGGAGTGGACCGTGTTAGCAATTGTTCACCAATATTAAATCTTCCTTCACAACCACCCTCTATTCTACGCATGCTATCATCTTGACTTCTTGGTGTTCTTCTTTTTCTCCTTCAGTCTCATTATAAAAACGACCAAATTTTTGCACAACAAGCAAAATTGTTTATGTTAAGACCTTCTTTTTCTTCCTGAAAGTGAAATGGACCCTCTCTGGGCATGTATTCGTTTAGGGAGAGGCTCCGGCTTCATAAATCTGCCTTTTATCGTATCTTATAATATTCGCCTCTGTTCATAGGCGCATCCTCCATTAAGGTAGTGCTAATTACGCGACTTGTTTACAAGTGCATACAATATACACTACTGTATAAGTGTCTTACAGGTGACTAACTGAAGAAACAGAAGCAGATATGGAAGTCTAGGATCAGATTCTGTCTCTTTTTAGTGTTAGTTTACACTCCTTACAGCGGTTGTAAACGTTAAATGTACGTCAGGGGAGGAAATCTGTGAGATTCAAGATTTCAAGAGTTTATTGATAACTAGGCCAATACGGGCATCAGCATTATAATAACAACAAATTAAAAAAAATAAAAATAAAACACTAATACATAAAATAAAACAGTAGTTTTACGGTCGTAATAGATCCGATACAAATATTTTGTAAGCTAAAAAATAGATGGTGTACAATAAGAATTAACCATTGTTTTAACTAGCCACCAGATAACTGCCAGTGACAAAAACCTATCCCTACCTATAATTTGAAGTATTTTCTGTACAAACAATGCTAACTTAAAAAGAAGAGTACTATCACTACTTTGAAATAAACGTTGGTATATATTTTACTTTGTCCAAATTAAAGTAGGGACATTCTAAAATAAGAATATTGCGGAAATACACTGGTGAAAGTACTGACTGATTCAACCAGAATTCAGCAAATCCAAGCTGTTCTAAAAATTCTTTTACATATGAAATCCAAGAGCAATAACTTTCATTTTGCTGATGGAGTCTATACATGAACCTGTGAAGTATAAAGTTTATCTTTTCTTGTTTACCATTTAATAAATTGTACACCAGTAGTTCAATATTCTATTTCTAATTATAGTATCTATTGGTAATACCCTAAGCTCACCAAAAACCATGACATAAGGTGTTGTCGTTTTAACCTTAAGTAATGTTTTTAAAAATTTAAGCTGAAAACTTTTAACAATGCTAACATCACCACATCCCCATACCTCTGATCCATACAATAATATTGGTTGAACCACAGACTCAAATAAATGTAATTGTAAATCAATACTAAGCTGCAACTTCCTACATTTTTTCAACAGAACATACATAGCTTTTCTAGCTTGGTCAACCAAATACATTTTAATTTTATTGAAGTTACCATTATAGTTAAATTTAGTTCCTAGATAACTGAAGTCATCTACTACTTCAAGTGCCGCATTATTATAATAAAAGGTAGACTTATTTTGCACTTTTCCATGTGAAAAAATAGCAACCTTAGTTTTATTTGAATTAACTTCAAGTTTCCAAATATCACAATATTATGACATATATTTGATGCAGTTTGTAAATGATTTTGAGATTCTGCAAAAAGCACTGTATCATCTGCATAAAGTAACAAAACTAACTTGAAAAAAAAACATTTCTGAAATATCACCACTTAGCAAGTCCTATACATTGTTTGATAATTCCACTAGTCCTAAACAATAATAAAACATATTGAGGCTAAATCATGCAAGAAAACAGAAAATAATACTGGTGATAAATTTTCACCTTGTCGTACACCAGTTGAGCTAATAAAGAAATTTGATAGACTTTGGCTACTCTTTACACAGGATTTGACTTTATCATGTGTTGCATAATATATAGCCTTAAAGACTTTCCCATCAATGTTATGCTGTAGCAATTTATTCCATAAACACATACGATCGACAGAGTCAAAAGCTTTCTTGTAATCTACGATGGCACAATATAAGAGCAGATTGTTTTTTTTATACTTTAACTTACTGCCTTTTGATTCATAATCATCTTTTGCAATACAGAATTAGCAACAGACGATTAGACAGGTAAGATGATACTTTGTTAAAGTTTAAGTATCAGGAGAGCTGTAATAACTTTGAAATAATGTACAAATAGTTACCAAAAAAAGCAAAATTTCTTGTCGCTTTCTTTTTTTTTTTTTTTTATTTCCAACCATTTTAGCTCTGCTTTCAACATATGGATGGTAAGCAAATTCCTCGAGGCTTGAATTGTTCGACAAACCTGCAAACCTACTAAACTTCATGTCCTCTTTACCTACCTTAATAGAACATCACTTTTCCAACACCCGTTTTTCATAAATTCTATCATAAGTTAAAGTAACGATGAAAATAAAGAAGGAGATGAATCGTTCCTAGGAAAATGCCAGTCAGTTGTGGTCTGCTACCTTAAAATGGCGCTTATAGGCCTAACTAATACAAGGCAGTCTGAAAGACAGCTAAATCCCCCGCCACTGCTATGGATAGTGAAAGGGTAAAACCTTTGATTTTAGCTGTGACCTTGACCTTGAACTGACATGGCTGACTCATGAATTCTGCACAACGTCTTGATGAGGTGATCATTTGACCAAAGTTACATGGAAATCCTTCAAGGAGACCAAAGTTACATGGAAATCCTTTAGAAGATACAGAGCTGAAACCTTTGACCTTCAGTTGTGACCTTGACCTTCAGTTGACATGGCTGACTCATGAGTTCTTGATGAGGTGATCATTTGACCCAAGTTTGATGAAAATCCTTCAAGGGGTTAAGGAGATACAGAGTGGACACCAAATGGAAGGCTCAAACCTTCGACCCTTAGTTGTGACCTTGACCTTGAGCTGGCATGGTTGACTCATAATTTCTGCACATCGTTCTGATGAGGTAATCATTTGACCCAAGTTTTATAAAATTCCTTCAAGGGGTTTAGGAGATATAGAGCGGACACGAAATGGAAGGCTCAAACCTTTGACCTTCAGTTGTGACCTTGACCTTGAGCTGACATGGCTGACTTATAAGTTCTGCACATCGCCTTGATGAGGTGATCGTTTGACCCAAGTTTGATGAAAATCCTTCAGGGGTTTAGGAGATATAGAGCGGACACAAAATGGAAGGTTCAACCTTTGACCCTAAGTTGTGACCTTGACCTTGAGCCGGCATGACTGACTCATGGGTTCTGCACATCGTCTTGATGAGGTGATCATTTGACCCAAGTTTTATAAAATTCCTTCAAGGGGTTTAAGAGATATAGAGCGGACACAAAATGGAAGGCTCAAACCTTTGACCTTGAGTTGTGACCTTGACCTTGAGCCGGCATGGCTGACTCATGGGTTCTGCACATCGTCTTGATGAGGTGATCATTTGACCCAAGTTTTATAAAATTCCTTCAAGGGGTTTAGGAGATATAGAGCGGACACAAAATGGCAGGCTCAAACCTTTGACCTTGAGTTGTGACCTCGACCTTGAACCGACAAGGCTGTCTCATGGGTTCTGCACATCGTCTTGATGAGGTGATCATTTGACCCAAGTTTCATGAAAATCCTTCAAGGGGTTTAGGAGATATGGACCGGACACGATTTTGTTACGGACGGAAGGACGGACGGAAAGACGGACGGAAGGACGGACAGACGGACGGAAGGACGGACGCAGACCATTCCTATAATCCCTCCGCCACGGCGGGGGATTAATAAAGGAACCAGCGTGATGGCTGCCAGGCTTTTGAACACTAATTTTGCACTTGGCATGGCAACAGAGGTCTAAATTTAAGCTAGTTTCTGTTTAAATGTCATTGCAGATGTATTTTTGAGATTTTGGTAAGGAAAATCAGGATGTTTTTGGTGAAGTGAAACTCAATTTTAGTATGAGTAGTACTTCCAGGTCACAGCAATGTGTTTTGATGTGATTTTACAGTAAGTAAATATGACAAGAGAAATTTCTCTTAGAAGATACACGAGCCCTACTTTCTCTAAATTGTATATCAGTTTTATAATAACTTTTTAAATTGAGGTAAGAATTTGTTCTCTGAAATGGGTCTACCTCTGTTTGGTAACTCTTTAGAAAATGTCAGTTTTATATAGAATATACAGGGAAAACTATTTATAGTATTGTGACCTATATGCTCCTGTCCGCACAATAAACTCCCTACATTCGGTTTCGATCTGCAAAACTTGAATGTGGAATGTATAAACATATCTCATCTCTTTCCATGCATAATGTATTCTGGCAGTATAAAGGTGTGATTAATGCACTTGTTCTACACGAATTTTCGCACAAAACCATGGGAAAATAAGGAGTTGTTTACTACTGACATCTTTCGTCTACTCAAACGAAGCATTTTTGACCGAATTACTGGCTTTATTCCTCAAAACGAAGATCGCAATAAAATATTTGACAAAAATCATAGAATTTCTGAACAAATTTAATTTTGTTTTTGTTGCAAACATTTTGTACCTCATAACAACTTAAATAACAAGACAAAACGTACGGAAGTCGCAATACTAGTATTCAATTAAAAATACACATAAGAATGTGTCTATGTAGATGGATCTTGAAAGCGAATTTGAAGAAATTATGTGAGAAGTTTTTCTTCGGATAGGCTGTTTCCAGTAGCTGGAGGGTATAAAAGACCAAAGTGTTATCATTATCGTCATTGCATATTATCGCTAAATTTTAGAAAAGGGGTCTGCGTCAATGTAATGTTCATTTCAATAACGAGGACGGTATCCGCTGGATTGACAGAAACAACGAGGATGGTACCATTGTAAATCGTCAGAGGTATCTTATTTTCTACACAAGACAAGACAAGACAAGACAAGACAATTTTATTGCAACTCATTTAGGCTTAAAAGCCCATCATGACATAAATGTTACATAATACAAGACATACAGCAAACAGTGGTGTACATCACGATATAAAAGTTATTATAAAGAGTTATATAATATGTAGACGAACGACAGAAAAGAAAAAGTCACAACCATAAAACACACAAACAAAACAAAAGCGGAGAAGGCCATCTTTGACAAGTTTACAAGAGTTGTACAACTTGACATAGATCTATTTAAATCAACAAACAGAAGCATAATTAATGCTTAGATAAGTAGTTTCAAAACAGAAGCAATTAACCAAATAGACACTATACATATGGGCCGTTTAACAATACATTTAAATACAACATATATAGAACAATCAGTTCAATCACAGCCTTGTCGAAACGAAATACAAGACCTGAAAAAACACACACATTTAACTACAACCATAATATAAAACATAATAATATAGAGTATTACAGAGTAGACTGTCTAAGTTTAAATGCATTAAATATAAATATTCCTAAATTTTGTATTATTTTCTTATTTTCGGAGTTCAAAAGTTCTATAAATTTAAACATATTTGGTCTAATCCAGTATTTTCTTGGTATATATTGTTTTCTTAAATCATTATACAAATCACATTCTATTATAAAATGGTATTCATTTTCTAATTTTTGGCAAATAATACATTTCCTTTCATCTAATGGAGTGCTAACTGGTCTTACCCATCTTCCAGCTTCTACTTGTAATTTATGAGAAGATACCCTTAAACGTGTAACAGATATACAAAATTTATTTAATTAAATATTCAAGAACGGCTGAAATCTAAAAATTGAAATTCTCTTATACAATAAAGCTCTAGAAGAATTATTTATTCTTGAATTCCAATTTTGTATAAATTGATCATTTAATCTTTGTTTAACCATATATAAAAACATATCGGCATTACCTACACCTTGGTATATCCAAGCATCTACAAAACCCAGCGAACAAAGTAAATCTTTAAGAAAAGAGCACAAGTTACGTCTACCATGATTTTCAAAGTCGTTTTCACAATGTGTATGTAATAAAAACATATTATTATGACCAAGTTGTATATTTTTAACCAATATTTTACTATATTATACATGTGAATTGTTCTGTAAGATACTCGACCCAATTCGCCATATATGAAGTCATTCTCAGTTACCTTTTTAACTCCTAAAAGTTTCTTGCAAAATTGCATGAACTCCAAACTTCGCTGCAATAGTTTAAAATAGGTGACACAAGCTTATCAAATAATTCCAATTTATGTTTTGGTGAAATATAAGTAACTTATACAAATATTTATTTAATTTGAATATTTTTTCTTTATCAAAATTATATCTACATTTTCTTAACAAAGATTTATAATCAGATCTTGCATTCACCATATATATTCTGTTTGCATCATTTGGGCAATTCCTGTATTTATTGAGGCACTTATAAAATATTTGCTGCTTTTCATAACATTCCTCGTCATACCATGGCTGATTGAAATCACAGTTATGTACGCTAGACTCATTATCTATTTTTACTTTCTTCATAAAAGGGGAGGCAACATTACTAAAAATAATTTCTTATTTTTGTATACAATTATCAATGTCACAACTTGAACTACTTGACAAAATATCATTAGATAATATGTTGAAGGATTCTGTATTCTCATCATTCGACAATAATTCGATGTACTGATCTTTTAACTCAGATTTCCATACATATTTATAACTTGGACAGCGTATCGCTCTTTCTGCATTCATCCTCTTCCATTCATTTGAATGAAAAAGTGACAGTCAAGAGGCAGTGATCCGAAACTATATTTGGGCAGTCGACCGAAAAAATTTGTATATTCTCAAACATACTAGATTTACATAACAAATAGTCAACAACGCTACAACCTCTTTTATTAACGAAAGTATATTTCCCCAGATTTACATCATCACCTTTTCGGCCATTTATAATTCTATAACCTGTTTGTTTGCAAAAATCAAGCAATAATCTTCCATTATTGTTAACATGTCCATGGTCCTGTGGGAATCGTTTTAAAGTAAAATCTGCGGTATAATCATCTGGTAAAATATCATTATTACCAACAGTTAATGTATCATCTGTTACAAAATCTGGAAGTGTAGAAGTGCGGGCATTGAAATCGCCAAAAAGTGAATAGTAACAATTGTCGTTTGAAATATTTTCAACATGTATTACCGAGTCAATCAACCGATCAAATGTATTATCCTCTACAACAGTCTGTCTACTACTATTATCTGGGATAACATAACAAAGTCCAATGAAAACATCTCTATCCAACGATAACTTATTTCCTGAAATCTTAACCCAAATAATGTCATCATGAGAAGTAAATATCAATGTATCATCTGACACTAAATTATTTTTAACGTATATAATTACACCACCTGAATTACATGTCGCAGTGCTTCTAATATCAGATCTGTGCAAAACAAAATGTTCAAAACCATCAACCTGTAAATTTGAATACACATCTGTCCATGTTTCAGTAAATAATATAATATCATTTCTTTTAAAAACATCTTTTAAAAACACTGAATTCAGTTTATTTGTTCGTTTGCTTTGCAGACCATTAATGTTCATGTAAGCACAACGAATAAGGACCTCCCCCGCACTGTACTATCTATCATCTCGACTACTATCCTGGTTTTCCCTGTTTCTATTTATAGAAGCTGGGGAAAACCTGTTTCTGTTCAAAGATACGCTTCGCCTATACGGACTATATGATTGTTTACGCCTAGTGCGATTCCTTGCACGTGAAACATGTGTAGCCTTAGTGCTTTCACTGTCAACAATTTTCGGGATTGTTTCATCGTTTGTTGATTGTGGAGATTTCTGTGCACTTAAATATGTTTTTGGGATACATTCCTGTGTTTGATCTAGGATCGTGGATGAATCTCTCATTAAAGTAAGTGTTTCTCCAAATGTTGTTGACCTAGAAAAATCACCCTGTTCACTCTGTGATCCTATGTTTGCTGTTACACTATGACAAGGTAAAATATCTTGTCTACATTCTATTTTTTGTGGCACACTTTGATTGGGGGGCATAATCTGTTCACTATTATTGCATATCATGGGCGGAGGTATTAATTCTGGATTGTCATTCACTGAACTGGTCAACGTGTTGGTTACGGATGACTGAATGTTTGAACCATTTATTTCACCTGTATTCAGCAGATTAGTGAATGTAAGCTGTTGATCTGACTGTTCTGATTGGGCTGGTGCGTAGCCGGTATGGAAAAAACCTGGCGGGGGCTTGACTTGTCTCACACTTTGAGCAAATTCAATATCATTTTGCGACTGCATGTTATTTGTTGGAAACACGTACTCCTTTTGCTGTATGGATTCAGGTACATATTGCCGAGCTTGACTGTTGCCACTATGTTCACTTATGAGTTCAACGTGAGAGAGTCTGTCATAGTTCACATAATGGTTCCACTGAGGAAATTCATCGTGAATGATTCTACCATCTGCAATTATTTTAGCCGGGTACACTATTGACACCTTCGATTTTTGGTTTCTTGATCGATACTCCTTAAATATTGGCCAAAGACGATATCTTGCAGCCTGGATTTCCTTTGGGAGATCATAGTCAATAGAATAGCCAGGAAAGTCTTTTAACATGTATACTCTGCTCATGATATACTCTACATCACCATAGTCTCTAAAGTTAACAATAATGGGTCTCTTATTAAAATTCTTACCCATTCTTTTTGCTCCCAATCGGTGTGCTCTGGCTATGTAAATATCCCGTGTGTCTATATCCAGTTTCGATTCCAAAAATTCACTGATCAGAGTAAAGCACCGTTCATTTCTACCTTCAACTATGCCTCGGAATATCAAGTTATTCCTCCTGGAGCGCGCCTCCAAATCTATGGACTTGTACGCCAGCGCGCGAGTGAACTCCGTATGTGCGTTTGTAACTTTTACAACCTGTCCAATTTTGTGATTCATATTGCTCAACGAATTTTGAAATTTCGCTAAATTTGTGCTACATGTCACTTGCTCGGTTCTTAGAAACCTCATTTCATCAAATAAATGAGTTAGTTTATCGTCTATAGAACTCGCAATGAAATTTTGTCGAGTAAATCCAGCATTTGTAATTCCCTCCATTTCCCGCGCACTCAAACAATGAAAACGATTTTGCACAGGTATTTGAAAGTCAGCCGCTACATCCATAATTCACTTAAAATTCCAAAATGTTCGTACATTTGTAAGCAAAGTACTCCTAAATACTTTCCCGACATAAAAGTCTAAGCGATCCTTCAATATTTACTCAATAAATAAATATAATCTGAGAGCGATTTTTCAGATGTCACCACTGTCCGCCATCTTGTTTACGACATTTACGATCGCAATGCATCGATAGTTCGATGTATCGTTACACCCCTACAGGCTGTTATAGGTGTGAATTTCCTGTTTACCAACATGTACATTAATGCGATACTAAGTGTCCCGATAGCATGCATCGATAGAAAAGTCACGATCCAATAACAATCGACGATAGTTCCTTCAACAATCGATAGTTTCGATAATTTTGAAACTTTAGTAAATACAGAAATAATTATAATTTATAAACCAAGAAACAGAGCCAGCTTTCATTTGCGCCTCGGAAAATGTTAACGTCTCAATTACAATAATTACTCTCACGGAATTTAACTACCATAAAGGACTGAAAAGTCTTGGAGATAATTAATAAATTTAGTTTCTTAGAAACTTTGATTAAATATTTTTAAATAACCTGTTAATCTTAGATGAGAAAATGTACTATGGACATGGAGAAAGAAGGCTACTTGTATTATACAGCAAACTGTTCTGTAGGGCCCTTCATTTAGTGCTGGTACACCTTAATCCGATCCGTTAATTTTCGTCTTTTTCGATGCTTTGGGTTATTAAACATGCTGACATTCGCAACAAAATGGCCGATTCGTTTGAGTATACCTTGTATAGGTTTATTGTTTTACTTATTGTTCCAAAGGCAAGAAATATTTAATGTTAGAATTATTTCTGTCCATTTCATTTATACAAACATCTCAATGTGTGTTAACAGCAATTATTAACAGTGCCATCTCTTACACTGTGTAACAATGCCAGCTGGTAGCTTTACTGTATAAAATATGATGGCCGATAACTATTGCAATAGTATCGCAATAGTAACATGCAGTAGAATAATATCGCAATAGTTTTTAAGCAATATCAATAGTATTGCAATAGTCAAAATTGGCCTCAATAGTCACCCCTAATAACAGGTAATTATTCCGTATTTTACTGAAGATTTGAAAAGTTTTAGTATAAAATGTGTAAGATCATACCTTAAGTTAACTATATCCATGTCAAATATCTATCTCATATGATCTGAATAACTGTAAAAAAATACGTTTTTTGTCGCGGTATCGCTCACACGAGTAGGTACCCGAATAACCAGTGTGGGACAGTGTGGAATGGAAAACCGAGCGTTAGCGAGGTTTTTTATCCAAGCTGTCCCGACGGTTGGGAAAACAGCTGTCTTTTACAGGCAGACATGTTAGCTAATTTTTCTTGCGTATCACGTTCAAAATAGATCGTGGAGACAAATGGATTAGGATATTTATGTCTCCCCCCCCCCCCACCCCCTCTGAGGGATACATATTGTTTTTGCCCTGTCCGTCCTTCCGTCCGTCCGTCCGTACGTCACACTTCATTTCCGAGCAATAACTGGTGAACCATTTTACCTAGAACCTTCAATCTTCATAGGGTTGTAGGGCTGCTGGAGTAGACGACCCTTATTGTTTTTGGGGTCACTCCGTCAAAGGTCAAGGTCACAGGGGCCTGAATATTGAAAACTATTTCCGATCAATAACTAGAGAACCGCTCGACCCAGAATGTTGAAACTTCATAGGATGATTGGTCATGCAGAGTAGATGATTTCTATTGATTTTGGGGTCACTCCGTCAAAGGTCAAGGTCACAGGGGCCTGAACATTGAAAACCATTTCCGATCAATAACTAGAGAACCAATTAACCCAGAATGTTGAAACTTCATAGGATGATTGATCATAAAGAGTAGATGACCCCTATTGATTTTGGGGTCACTACGTCAAAGGTCAAGGTCACAGGGGCCTGAACAGTGAAAACCATTTCCGATCAATAACTAGAAAACTGCTTAACCCAGAATGTTGAAACTTTATAGAATGATTGTACATGCAAAGAAAATGACTCCTATCGATTGTGGGGTCACTCCGTTAAAGGTCAAGGTCACAGGGGCCTGAACATTGAAAACAATTTCCGGTCAGTAACTTGAGAACCACTTGACCCAGAATGTTGAAACTTAATAGGATGATTGGTCATGCAGAGTAAATGACCCCTGTCGATTTTGGGGTCACTCCGTTAAAGGTCAAGGTCACAGGGGCCTGAACATTGAAAACCATTTCCGGTCAGTAACTTGAGAACAACTTGACCCAGAATGTTGAAACTTAATACGATGATTGGTCATACAGAGTAGATGACCCCTAACGATTTTGGGGTCACTCCGTTAAAGGTCAAGGTCACACGGGGCCCGAACATTGAAAACTATTTCTGGTCAGTAACTTGAGAACCACTTGACCCAGAATAATGAAACTTCATGGATGATTGGTCATGCAGAGTAGATGACCCCTATTGATTTTGGGGTCACTCTATTAAAGGTCAAGGTCACAGGGGCCTGAACATGGAAAACCTTTTCCAATCAATAACTTGAGAACCTCTCGACCTAGAATGTTGAATCTTCATAGGATATTTGTTCATGACCCCTATTGTTTTTGGGGTCACTCCGTTAAAGGTCAAGGTCACAGGGGCCTGAACATTGATAACCAGTTCCGATCAATAACTTGAGAACCACTTGACCCAGAATGTTGAAACTTCATAGGAAGATTGAACATGCAGAGTAGATGACCCCTATTGATTTTGGGGTCAGTCTATTAAAGGTCAAGGTCACAGTGGCCTGTTCATGTAAAATCATTTTTTGGAAATAACTTTAGAACCACTTGACCTAGAATGTTGAAACTTAATAGGATGATTGGACATGCAGAGTAGATGACCCCTATTTATTTTGCGGTCACTTGACCAAAGGTCACAGGAGCCTGAACAGTGACTTGAGAACTACTAGGCCAAGAGTGTTGAAATTTAGCGGGATCACTGGACATGCCAAGTAGATGATCCCTATTGCAGCCAACCATCAGTGTCTCTTTGACTTTCGCTCCTGACCCCTATTGAATTCTTGCCTATAGGACTTTGCATTGGGGGAGACATGCGCTTTTTAAAAAAAGCATTTTCTAGTTTCTGATTGCTTTCATTTATATAGTTTTGTGACGCCACTATAGTGCCAGTACTATGTGACGTCACTCTAGTGCACGCTATTTCAGACAAGGTTTTTTCCCTAGGGAAAGACAGGAATATCTGTCCCCGGCGCGTGCTCGGACAAATGTATACTTTCCCCGCTGGGTAGGCAAGAACACACATTCTATGCGTGCGTACTTACCATGGTATGTTTAAGATATGCATTTATTTTGTTAATGATTAAATTATCTGGTTTGCACTATGACAAGTCTATCAGTTTGTAACATTATCGCATGCGCATTAACCGTTAATAAGTAGGGTATAGTATTTTTGAACCATCGGTATTCAAGAAATTACTTGAATTGTTAAAGACCCACCACGACCTAGTAACCTACTTTTTCCTCACACATGAACTTGGTGTAAATCATTCTGAAAGTACTGAGACAATTTAGGCTCTCCTTGAATTAATGTGTTTTCACAGCTTCATCTGCAAACTTATTCAGTCATTCTCTTCTCAGTATAGTTTTATATACATAGAATAATAATTATCTTACACTGTAGAAAGAAAGTGCGGTCTAAACTCACTTAATACATGAAGTACCGTGCATACTACTGCATTAATGTTTAGGAGTATATCACCAAAACACAGAAATATTTTATAAACGAACAACATCGTTACCAATATTTTACCTGACCATTACATGTTCTGCCGTACTGTCCCGTACTGAAAATATTCTGAAAAAGTTGTCCCCCTTTGAAAATTAATGCCATTTGTAAAGAAATAAAAATAAACAATCGTTGAAAACTGTCTTCCACCTAGTTATGTGAAATTTCAACACTCGCACACTATTACAAATGCATCAAAACAAACATATGTAACAGTTCCTTGAAAATGGTTTTTAAAAGCGCTTGACTGTCTGGAAATGGGGCCTGTTTAAACAGTTCTTTTTTCGGAATTCAATGCTTATATCAGTATACTGACACTTGTTTTGTAGAGTAATATAAGTAATATACACGCTATCATTACAAAAACAACAAAACAAGTGTCAGTATACTAATATAAACATTGAATTCCGAAAAAAGAACTGTCTAAATGGGACCCACTTCCGGGCAGTCAAACGCCTTCAAAAACTCACCATTTTCAAAGAACTGTTACACATGTTAGTTTTGATTCATTTGCAATCGCATGCGAGTGTTGAAATTTCACATAATTAAGTGGAACACAGTTTTCAGCAATTGTTTATTTTTATTTCTTTACAAATGACATTCATTTTCAAAGGGGGGACAACTTTTACAGAATATTTTCAGTACGGCAGAACATGTAATGGTTAAGTTAAATATTGGTAACGATGTTATTCGTTTATAAAATATTTCTGTGTTTTGGTGATATACTCCTAAACCTTAATTTAATAATATATTTAGACATTAAACACATTGTCATGGACTTATATATGTCACTGTCAATTTTAACTAGATACTTGTTATTTCTCATTTTCTCCATGCAAAGAATGTATAATTACCATCATAGAAATACAAAAGTGTACAGTTATTTTGTGGTGCGTATTTACGGTAACTTGACAAACAGCCACTACTGACCGTAACATTTTATAGGAAAAATTGCAAGTATACATAACTCTCAAAACATACTAAGTATTTAAAATTGAACCTCAAACAAGAGCTGTCACTATTAGTGACAAACGCCCCCTAAGTGTGCTCAAGAATGCTACACTTATCTGCGCAAAAAAATGCCAGAATAGTTTAGGTATGAATCATTTTGTGACCAGATAAAATAAGTTCTCTAAAGGTAGCTAGGGGCTGGGTCTTAAACATGACACACCAACTCATTTTATGGAACAATTGTGACAATAAATTTTAATATCCCTTGATGAATGACAGATTTATTGACCGGACAAGAAACATATAATGTTAACCTTTGACTTCTAAGTGTGACCTTGGCCTTGAAGCTAGGGGTCTTGGTCTTGCGTCTGACACGTCTTCTCAATATAGGGAACGTCTATGCCAAGTAATTTTAAAATCTCTTCATCGAGGAAGAGTTATGGAACAGACAGAAAACAGACCATGTTAACATTTAACCTCTAAATATAACATTGACCTTAGAGCTAGGGGTCTGGATCTTGTGCAGGACACGTTTTCTCGTTATAGGGAATATTTATGCCAAGTAATTTCGAAATCCCTTGATGAATAATAGAGTTACAAACCGGACACGAAACAGACCTTATTAACCTTTGACTTGACTTCTAAGTGTGACCTTGATCTTGGAGCTAGGGGTCTGGGTCTTGTGCGCGACACGTTGTCTCATTAAGGTAAACATTTATGCCAACTTGTTTCAAAATCCCTTCATGGATGACAGAGCTATATACCGGACACGAAACAGACCCTATTAACGTTTGACTTCTAAGTGTGACCTTGATCTTGGAGCTAAGGCTCTGGGTCTTTCGCATGAAACGTCATTAAGGTTAATATTTATGCCAAGCTATTTCAAAATCTTCATGGATGGCAGAGTTACAGCCCGGACAAGAATTTACAAAGTTACGGTCGGACGGTGTGATTTTAATATGTCCATCTTATGGGGCATAAAAATCAAAGAACTTACTGCAGTGTAAATGAGAAGTTATTTGCTGAAATATCGTTTAAAGATGTAAGGGAGTTATTAATAAATAAAACAAAACCTAAAATTATCAATCGTTTAAGTTAAAATTCGCAAAAAAAGATATAATATATTATATTTAGTAACTTAATAACAACATAATAAATTAAGCTGCATTAGCTCTAGTGGATTTAATTTGTGCACTAGTCAGTAGTGTACATGTATTTACAACTATGATTTGCACGGAATGTCACGGGTCAGAGGAATAGGTAGAATGTTCTAATCACTATTACCCGGCGCTGAGTTAACAAACTGTAGGGAATCTGAAGTGGAAGTATATTCATGGCATGTAACGCACGAAATAATTATACATCCTACACCTTAATACGTTTGAAATACGGTAATACCTCGATTTCTTTAAAATAAAAAAGTGGAAAACCACAGGTCACCCAACACGACATAAACGAAAATGTTGCAGGTTCGGTTTGATTGACGGAAGTGGAAGTGCAAGCCCTCTAACCCCGAGTTGAGCAGAACTAAACATTTACACATGTAATAAGAACCAGAAACAAATTTAGAAACCTAGGATATACATATGTGCATATTGCCTTTTGTTTGAATAAATTATCTGTCTATCTATCTATCTATCCATCTGTGCAATAAATACTCAGAACCAGTTAATATTTAATTACTAATGTCTGGACAATTCTTTTATTATTGTTCCGTGATATAGATTTTATATTACAGCCTTAACACCTGTCACAAGACTTTTGTCCCTGTACCATTATTTACTTTATTGTTTCCAATAATGTGTGATTCATTTCACGGAAATTGTTTTGAAGTTTTGAAAGGAAGACGATTGTGATATCAAAAACATGCAACAGATGGCAAACAATAACTTCGTCTAGAAATCAATATAATGCTTACAACATTTTCCTATAACTGCAATATCTAAAAGAGAATTTATCGTAAATTTAGATGAAGATTGAAATAAGAATCTGTTGAAATAGCTCCATCATTTTGTCTGTTTTTAAACTGTGCATAAGTCAAAGTTTGCCCTCAGCAGTCTGATCAGTTCATAGGCAATTCTGAGTATTTACTACAAGGTTATTTGTATAAATTATGTTGTAACACGTATGAACACATGTATACTTTATTTAAGAATTGAATAATAATTTCTGTGCGTTTATACGGGTATAAGCACATTGGGACTTCCTGCAAATTCATGAATCGCACAAGCGATACTTGGCCTTCCAGTGTGGTTCATACCCATATGAACGCACAAAAATATAGCATTTAGTTCTTAATATATTTACATTTTACGATAGCTTGCTACAAAAATAACTGATTTGTTTTCTAGGAGTATCAGAAAATCAAAATAAATGTCAAGATATTAATCTTTCATCTTCCTATAACAGATAAGTCAAAAAGGCCCGCCCACGTTCAACGATAATTCGCCTTCCGATAGAAATACAGTTCCTGGTTTTTGTTTGAACTATTTTAACTCCCGTGAAAATTCATACAGTCGTGTTCTGTGATCTTTGACACCAGAAAAAAATAGTTAAAGCTATAATTAAATGTTCTTTTTCAAAGTTTTGGCGTCCAATTCTGAAATAATTTTTGGAACGTGACCATTCTGTTCATTTTTTTGGTGAAGGACGTCAGATTACGCGTGCAATATCGCAGAAAGGGTCGTCATTGATATTATTACTCTAATGTTGTTTTCTATGAAAATTAACGCATATGTCTTTCCATATAAAATGTATAGTGGATGCAAATTTTGTATACAACAAATAAGTTCATGTTATTAATTTGTGAATAACAAATTTCGTCCTGCCTAGCCCAAGTCCTTCAAAAATGTCAGCCCCGCTCTTCTCCACGACTCCGATTCGTAACGTTTATCAACTTATATAGACCTTTCTTTATATTCCGAGCCGTTTGTGAATATTTTGTTCTAAACTAAAGGAGCATAGTTTTGGTTAGAAAAGTCACCAAAAATTTGCTCTAAAATTTCCACGGGGAAGCTCCCCGGACCCCGCAGGAGGAGGGGACTCCTCCTCCCACACTCTCCCCTTGTGTAACATCTAAATTGATCACGCTACGCCTCTGGTAGGCGTGCACCCACATATTTACGCACGTGCGTTTAAAATATATATAAGTGGACGTCTATGTTAAAAAGTGTACGCACATTCTAGCTGCACACGCAAAGCAGATTTCGACCCAGATTGTACACCAAAGTTATGTATGGACAGTCTGTTAACCCAGTCATCCTCTCTTGTTGCAAGACAGACTGACGAAATATGATATAAATGACCTTTATTGCTGGCTCGTATGCCTATGTCTTCAACTTCCTTTCAATTTTCACTAGTTTATGTAACTAGTTTTAGGGACCTCCGTGGCCGAGTGGTTAAGGTCGCTGACTTCAAATCACTTGCCCCTCATCGATGTGGGTTCCAGCCTCACTCGGGGCGTTGAATTCTTTATGTGAGGAAGCCATCAAGCTGGCTTACGGAAGGTCGGTGGTTCTACCCAGGTGCCCGCTCGTGATGAAATAATGCACCTGGGGTCTTCCTCCACCATTAAAGCTGGAAAGTCGCCATATGACCTATCATGTGTCGGTGCGACATTAAATCCAACAACATGTAACTAGTTTTATGAATACAATGAGTGCACGGATGCTACTGGCGAGCACTCCAGAAAAAATACAGTTGGGATCATGTATATGTTTATTTAGCGGGAAACATATAAAACTATATTTAAATTTTCCTGTGACAGGTCTTGCATAAAATGAAATTCTGCATATACCCCTATAGAAAATTTGTATCTTTCAGCGTCAACGATTTGTATCTTTTAGCGAGCCTAAAAATGTTGTATCATTTAGCGTTAGTTTTGTATCTTTTAGCGAGCCTCGATTTTGTATCATTAAGCGTTGGTTGTATCATTTAGTGTCAATTTTGTATCGTTTAACGACAGTTGTTTCATTTAGCGAAGTTGTATCATTTAGCGTTCCCACACCCCTCTCATTTAAGTGTCGATTCCTTGTCCAAAATGAAATTAACAGCAAGTCGAAAGATTTCTTGCTGCCAGAAATTATATAGACATATCTATGTTCGTGTGCACCCACATATTAACGCACGGGTGGACATGTGAACGTATTATTTTTAAGCGTGCACGCACATTCTAGCTGCACTAGATATACGCGTTTACTTATACATTTATAAGTGTACGCGTAAATATCTACACACGCGTATAATTTAAGGCACGCATGCGTAATTCTATGTGCTTGTATATATATACTCGTGCGCATATATATTTTCCATTATACGCGTTTAATTTTATGCATGCACGTTTTTTCTGAGAGCTTGTATATTTACAAATATGCATGCAGATATGAACGTGCACGAGTAAATTAAGTATGTACCTACATATTTGCAATTACACATACATTTTATTTGATGTTTTGACGTCATGTGATTAAAATAAAGCCATAAATAAACCAGTGTAATACAGTTCTGACGTTAGCGTCGTTTTAATTCGGATTTTCTTGGTCTCTCGTAGATATTCTAGCATAAAACTGCTGTTCTTGTCACTTTTCGGGGATGTTTTAAGAAGAGAGAAAACATGTGTTAACAAAGAGATTCACGTGCTGTTATAAAACATTTTAATATATGAACGTTCCGTGGTTAAGCGTTAAGGTATTACGGCCCAAAACGGATAATTCAATGGAAATGACGTCAACGTGAAAAAAAAAAGACAACAGATAACCTGCTCATTTCATTGAAATTAAATGACGTTGAGGTAGAGTATATTTATTCATTCTGTATTCGTTTTAGGCGCTTTATGCTTTAATAGCTTTAACGCATGTTCATTTCGTGTAATAACATCTTTAGAACCCCTCGGGATTCTGCATATGTTGTAACATGAAAAACATGCGTTATCCCTACAAAGAAAAAATAAATTTTGATGATTCAGCATAACAAATTTTGCATGTGATAAAAATTCTTCACATAGAGCATTTCATTTTATTATTTTATTCAAATATTGTAATTAAGGGTGCTGTAGTTTACTGAATACATGACATTGTTTTATACTTAAAATGACATTAACCAATCTAATGTACTAAACTTGTCGCAGTGGGTTAGACTGAACGCCAAACACCATGTCTTTGTTGTAGGTATAGGTTCGAATATAGAATTCAAAACAAACGAATATGATACGTACTAAAAATAAAAAAATTAAGTTTACCCATGGGAAATTCCCATGTGAAAAATGCCCAAATGTTTCCCATGGGAAAATACCGTTCCCATAGGAAAGCCATTTTCCCATGGGAAATGACCGTTTCCCATAGGAAATAGGCCATTTCCCATGGGAAACAGAATATTATAATAGCAATACATGTATCTATTAAAATAATAAGACTAGAATAATGAAAGATGTTGGTTGTTATATGGTAGATATGGGCTATCATTCAGTACCATTTTAAGTTCAAAGCCTATGTAGAAGTACTTGACGTTTTTGCCAATTATTGTCCGTGGCAAATTAAAATTGGCGGCCATTTATTATGCTATTTCAGAAGTCTAGCCCTAAGTCAGTTTTTACTTAATTTGATAGGCAATCTGAATAAGAAAATGTCCGAGGTCCTTTTCGAATCTTCCAGTTTCTATACGTAATGGAGCTACTCCACACCTAAATATACTCAATGCTGACCTATGTTGGATTGGTATGATTAACTTAAAATCATTTTCTGTACAAAATTCATTCTTAAAAGACTTTGTGTACGCAGTTTATTACGCCTCCTACCAGATGTACCCACAATGCTATTAATTTGTGTCAACCAACGTTGCGTAAACTGCTGTAGTGATAACTCTTCGACTTTACTTAAAATAACATGTTTAGGTAAATCAATAGCAATACTACAATATGTATCGAGGTTCAAAGAACTTAATATCTGTTTAACACAATAAAACCAATTACGACATGAGTTACTGCCCTTCGCATACACCCAGAGTGCAATCCGTTTATTAAGACGTGAGGAATTTAAGTTTGAAAGGCGTGACCAATAAGTACATATCGACTTCCATTGTCTAACTTCCATTGCCAGCCACGCCATTTCTCCTATAACTGCTGCATTTGGGGTGTGTTTTCCTACACCAAGGTAAAACCGCATAGCTCTGTAAAACACAGCATCTATACAAGACAAGGGCTTGCTTCCATAAATAACTATTCCATAATTGACAACAGACATCAAAAGGAACCCCACCGATGTACTTGCACTTAGCAGTTACAAGCCCTAATGCACGGCTAGCACTCTGAGCTACTGACTTAGCAGTAATATTCCAGTCTAAGAACTCATGCAATATTAAACCTAAGTAAATGTATCTACCAACAACCTGGATAGTATCTTGACCACATTTATATATGCAGTTTGTTCTGCTGTGTGAATTTGGTCGAAAATGAACCACTTTACTTTTACTAGAGTTGATTTCCATATCATTCCTGCAACACCAGTCATATAGCATATTTAGCAGAGACTGCATATCTGCTGAATTTTCAGCCAGTAAGACAATATCATCTGCATATAACATTATACATAAATTTTCATTATTCATAGATATACCTTTACCAAAAGATTTCAAGTACACAGCCAGATCATTAATACACATATTAAATAATAGAGGCGACAAAATACAACCTTGTCGTAAACCACAGTGTGTTTCAATCCAGTCAGTTTTGAAACCATTTGTCCTAACACATGACAATACAGATGAATAAATTGCCTTAATAGCTACCAGCATCTTACCAGACACGCATTGGATGTCGAATAGATGTATCTTATAATTGCCGCTAAGTTGTAGAAAATAAAATCTAATAGAAATCAGATACAGTTTTGTAATTACACCAAATTAAATTCTAAAAGTAATGTACAGGTATGACAGGTACAAAGTCATACGACATGCAAGTATTTGGCAACCATTTCACAGTGGGATAATTATGTTCTTTCTTTATGAAACTGACAATAAAATGTGTTTTTCATACCTGCATAACAGAAGAAAATTATACACATGCATCAATATGTATCAACTTCTTCGAGTACTTTTCTGTTTACCTGCTTGTTATGTGCATATAAAGTCACATTAGTATGAGTACCTTTAACAACTATAGTTTTACTGTAAAAAAATCAGTAATTGTCAATCTTTGTTTAAGACAATCTTTTGTGCTATTCTTTGAATACTTTCAAAAGGATTTATAAGTTCCAGTTTTTAGAACTACAAATTAGTGATAATGAATGGGTAAAATGTGCATTTTTAGCAGGAACTGACCTTTTGACATATTTTTGACATTTCAACGTAACAATTTAAATGTTTTACACTTCATAAAAGGTGTGTTGCAAAAATTCTACAAAGCAGTGCGTAGCAGCAGTTTATTTCATTAAATGTGAATGAAGAAAACCATTTTTCTTTTTAAAAGGAAACCTTTTACATTTTATGGCGGCCATCTTGGACGCCATCTTGGATTTCTCACCTCGCCACCATTTAGGCTAATTTTTACTGGCACTTTCAGAATTTACAACATTTAGGAACATTTCGATATAGAACATGCCTTGTTAAAAATTGGGTCCGGTTACCCCTAGAAATAGTGGACTTTCTTGGCCGAAGTCACCTTACCATAGTTGATTTAACGAGCATTGAAATGTAACAGTTGTGTTTGAAGTTTTATTTAAGGTACATTTTTGCAATTTATTTCATTATCCTACTATTTGATTGCTTGTTTTATAATAATCCTTAACACGTGCTATATTAAAATCGTACGCCGTCTATGCTAACGGTTTAAAAAGGCAAACTTCTATAATTCAGTTATAATACAATGTCAAAATTTGAGAAAATGTTAGTTGATAAAATCGGCAAAGTTATATTTTCAAGTCTAAAAGCTTTTCAGTAGGACACGTAATATGTCTCGCATAACAATTATCAAGTTATCTGTAGATGTCGAATAGTCTTATAATTTTCGCTACGTTGTAGAAAATAGAATCTAAAAGAAATCAGATAATTACACCAAACTAAATCTTACAAGTAATGCCAAGGTATTGCATGTACAAAGTCATACGATATACAAGTATTTGGCAACCAATTCACAGTGAGATAATTATGTTCTTTTTTATGGTTGGTAACTACGCATTTTTCAATGGCATAATAGGTAACAAAATTATATGATTGTATTATTTTTATGCCCCCGAAGGGAGGCATATAGTTTTTGAACCGTCTGTCGGTCTGTCGGTCTGTCCACAATTTTCGTGTCCGGTCCATATCTTTGTCATCCATGGATGGATTTTCAAATAACTTGGCATGAATGTGTACCACAGTAAGACGACGTGTCGCGCGCAAGACCCAGATCCGTAGCTCAAAGGTCAAGGTCACACTTAGACGTTAAATGTCATATTTCACGATAGTGTATTGATGGGCGTGTCCGGTCCATATCTTTGTCATTCATGCATGGATTTTAAAATTATTGGGCATGAATGTGTACCACAGTAAGACGACGTGTCGCGCGCAAGACCTAGGTCCGTAGCTCAAAAGTCAAGGTCACACTTAGACGTTAAAGGTCATATTTCATGAGAGTGCAATGATGGGCATGTCCGGTCCATATCTTTGTCATTCATGCATGGTTTTTAAAATAACTACGCATGAATGTATGGCACAGTAAGACGACGTGTCGCGCGCAAGACCCAGGTCCGTAGGTCAAAGGTCCTAAACTCTAACATCGGCCATAACTATTCATTCAAAGTGCCATCGGGGCCATGTGTCATCCTATGGAGACAGCTCTTGTTTAAGAAGATTTTAAATAACATTCTTAAAGATTTTCAAATAAAATTTTAAGCATTATACTTGGTTTTAAATGTCATTGAGATATATCATCAAACGCGCTATGTTTTTGATAGTTTTCGTATTTACGTTTAAAATGGTTCGTCATACACTTCTGATTCACGCTGACAACTAATAGACCTTTATCACGGACACGGACAATGTAGTCGTACTATGTACTATGGTCAAATTCTAGGGGGTTTCTCAAAACATAGAAATCGGAAAACATAACCGGAGAGATGTGTTTTATTTTCTAAGACACCAAATTCAAATGAGTTTGCCTAGATATCAAGACACAGCATATTTTTATAATTATTGGCAGTATTATACTCGCTAGGAATAAATATTACCTGTGTAAGAAGAACACAGACGAACTCGTATACCTACATCTTACAAAAATGATCAGGTTCAGTTTAATAAAACGTCTTTTCCTTTAATTTTACTTGTTGTCTGCCATTTGATAAAATATTCTTTCAGGTCTTGTTTTGTAAATTTACGGCATTTAATTTGTCAGTGTGACAACAATCAACCCAGTCATTCTTGCATAAAAAAACTACTTTTTTCACTGGATCCGCCCATGTATTAACGGGAGAAAAGTCGTGTGCAAACAAGGCAATTCACGTGCTGTTAATACCTGATTTTTATTTTTGAAATGCTTTCCCAGGGGCGTATATGTAATTCTGCACAGATTGACATCTGGTATCTGCATCTTTTTTCTTTCATAAAAACCCCTTCTAGAAGCACTAAAGATACAATCTAAAACATAGAATGTTTTACTGGATCAGCAACTTACGCCAAATGCGTTGCTCCAAACATTGTTCGTACTCGTTTCTTCCCTTGTTTACTCCCCTTTTAGAACTCTGTGTCAATTCAGATTTTGTAGACAACTGTGAATGTTAAAAAGTTGCGTGTTTACTTGTGCGATTCTTTGTTTTTTAGGTATCATATTTATGATTTTGGTAAGTATCAGTCAGTATGTTTTACCTAATTTCTCGAAGAATTTATGAAACACTTTGGAAACTTAACACTACGTTCGTACTCATCCGTACTCCAACTGCGTGTCCGTACTCAATGTAACTCGAATGTAAAGTTATTATACTTGAAATTGTGATTGAGTCCACCAAATTGTGAAATGATATTAACAATTATTGGTAATTTTATGTTTGTAATAACCTTCGGTCTCGGTCACAAACATATCCCGCGGGCTTTTGCAGACGTTATTACACAAAAAAAACGTGTATTATCCCTACAGTAAAACATATTTTGGACAGTTGATCTTTTTCATCTTAGCGACCGAAAATACATTCTTAAGGTGAGTCCTGATATACATTAGCAATACACCAAGTTTGGTGACAATATGTCTCAGTCAGAACTAAATTCATTTATCGAAAGCTGTTCTTTTTTGTTTGTTCAGGTACAATAAATCTGACCTCAATTCAAATAGCCCACAGCTATGCCTCTACATATTAACCAAATTTTGTCACACTAGCCATATCAAATTAGTATAGTAATTCGGAGAACAATGCTTATCTTTTAAAAACAGAAACCTTGACCTAAGCAACCTGAAATGAATCTTAAGCTGGAGTTTTTATAAGCATGTAATATCCAAAGTTACACCAATCCTTTGTCTCTATTTTAAGTATCAAATAAGTTTAAATTAGCAGCAGCTGCCAATATAGCCAAGACTTTGTTATCACACCGGCGTCGGTGCCGATGTGGGTAAACGTCGGCCACCTTCTAAACTTCACAATCAAACTGCCCCTAAGATTATCAAATCTCATATTTTGCAATAATGTTGGTTAAATATTTTTATATCATACTTCTCGATACCTTCTTAAACAGAAAGCATTATTTAAGGATTGATTTTATAGCGGAGGGGGTGGGGGTTGAATATTTTATATGCTTCATATGCTCCAACACTTAACGCCTAAACAAGTGGCATTGGCATCTCAAAATTGTATATAGGCAAGTCAAAACAATACAATCAGTAAACTACATAATAATGAAGTATTATTCCTCCTTCCCAAAGTATTTCGGTAGTACTATTTCAACCTTCCTTTAAGTTAGACAGTAATCTCTGCAAAGTGCGCTACATATATGTAAGTTATAAACTAAAATCATTTATGATTGGAACCAATTGCCCGTTTAACAGAAATTATGTTCCATATTGTTGCGAAAAGCAAACCTTTTTACAATTTAGCTCCACCTCGAAAGTACCATTAGCTCCTTCTTCCACTCACCTCATTTGCCACCAAGAGCAGGTGGAGCCAGTGTTTACAGACCGTGTTACACCTCATTTTGTTTCTTAGTATTTATTTTTCCTCCAACACACTGATCACCAAAACATAAGACATTTGAATAAATGTTGTTGTTTTTTTATTCTTCCAAACACCTAGACCTAAAACCCCTTCACCCTCCCCCAGTCTCCCATTCCCGACAGACTTCTACACCGATCCTCAGTTATTCATTGTGATTTCTATTCATATTCCTTTCTTCTTCAATTCTTGGTGTTTCATTTTTTATTGTTTCAATACAGCCTACCCTTTCCCACACAATAACAAATAGGTCAAAGATCTGTATTTTGATTTTTTTCTGTAAGCCTTTAAAATAAACCTTTTTCTCACTATGCGCTTTTATTTGTTATCATACATATTCTTATATACAACAAGTTCCTAAAACATGTTTGAGAAAACCCCTTAGATTTGAACGGAGTACAGAGTACGTTTACAGTTACATTCCCATGTCCGTGTCCGTGATAAAGGTCTAATAGAGATTTTCAAATTACGTCGACGCGGACTGCGGACAGCGGACTGCGTATTTACAATAGGGGTTTTCTCAAAATATTTAATGGTTCGCAAAAAAGAAAACATACCTAGGGTATATATGTTTCTTTTACCTATATGTGTAGTAACTTTTGCCTTCATTGTACAAATTAGGGTATTGTGATATAATTATCTGCTATTATACAATACATATGTTTGAAAATATATGGATAGTGAACAGGCTACATTTAAAACACGTAATCGCAATTTTCAGATTTCATCTAAATACTCTGTCGCATTTTACTTGTGTTAAGCAGGTTCTTCAATTATCCGTATGCTTTAACATTTTGTTTTTATATTTTGAGACATTTATTGCGTTACTTAACCTACGCGCGAATCGAACGACACGACATGTGAAGTTTCGAACCCACTGTACTACGATAATACTTTACCTTAATATGTTCATGCATTAAAAATACAATTTGAAACATGGATTTGAAGATAACGGCGATTCCTTGTTTTAATTTGTGTCCGTCCATACGAAAAAAAAAAACAAAAAAAAAACATTCTGAATGAAACGAAAGTCCGTTTAATTTTTGCTGCATAGTATAAAACTGTGTTCTCGTAGACTTCTGTACGAAAAGGGTCATTGGTTTTCATTAATTTTGATAATTGTATCTATGTTCGATAAAATAGAAGTTTTAATGAAATATCTTGAATGATTTAGTTCAACACTTTGTCTAAACATACAGGAAGTTCTCATACATGTATCTTTCAACCCCGTTGAAACGAGATCCGATACATTACGATATTTTAGCTAAAACATCCTGAATTAGTTATGTATCAGCATGTTTAAAAATACAAAAAGGAAATAGCCACTTCGTATTTTCATAATCTGATATCAGAATTGCATGTTAAAAGTTAAGTTTTAAATTGACTATCTTCAAGTGACTACTCAGCATGGATTATCAGTCTCAACTGGAATTTAATCTTTAAGTACCATTAAAATTGGCTGTCAAATGTCAATCTAAAATCCAGCTGAGACCGAAAATTGTTTTGTGAACATTAGGCATGGGAAGCGTCCTAGGTCAAAATTCCGATCATATTCCAAAACTCTTTTAACCGTCAACGAAATAACCGCCTCGGTAGCCTAGTGGTAGAGCGTCCGCTTCGAGTGCGGGAGGTCGTGGGTTCGATCCCCGGCCGCGTCATACCAAAGACATAAAAAATGGTACTAGCAGCTTCCTCGCTTGGTGCTCAGCATTAAGGGGATAGTGTTAGGACTGGTCAGCCCAGTGTCAGTATAATGTGACTGGGTGGGATATCATGCTACGTGTCTACGGCGTGATATTCCAGTGAGGCAGCACTATAAAGTTGGGCATTGTGCTCACTGCTACGAGTAGATACCGTCGTTTATATGACTGAAAAATGTTGAAAAAGATGTTAAACCCCAACTCGCTAGTCAACGAAATTATATTTTTGACACCATTTGAGCAATTCTGTGTGGTCATTTGATACAATCAGCTTAGTAGTCGAGACTCGTCTCTATCATTACTGACAAAGCTTTTTTAGTCGAGTACCTTTTCGAACACATGCATACATATGGTATGTGTAGATACTCGGCTTTGTGGAACTTGGCCAAGATTTAAACTCATGAAAACTCAAGGTAAATATTGGTTTAAAAAATTTATAATGTAGCCATAATGTATATTCTGATAAAGTGACCGGGAAAACTGAATGAATTCAGTACCGTATAATAATGAATTTGTAGGGTTTGAATGA
This sequence comes from Mercenaria mercenaria, assembly GCF_021730395.1. Taxonomy (NCBI): domain Eukaryota; kingdom Metazoa; phylum Mollusca; class Bivalvia; order Venerida; family Veneridae; genus Mercenaria; species Mercenaria mercenaria. The sequence continues at coordinate 32,169 of NW_026461729.1, read as the reverse complement.
TTAAGAATATACATGTATATTACCAAGTAAGACATCTTTACCGCGGTGCATTAAACTGTCACGCATCGTATCGTGCATATTCAAAATTGTGCGTCGTACAAAAGCATTTCAGCGACAGGAGTGCAATAGTACGAAACTATGTTTCCAAAACCACTATATACATTCTTTGATACCAAATATTCAACTAATTTGTAACATATGTTGTTTTGATTCCCTGATGTAAAATAGGCGAACCTCTTGCTGCACAGGGGAAGAGTGTCTGTCTCCTCACCAGGTGGTCATTGGTTCAAATCCTTGATTAAAAAGTATGTTGATCGTTGAATTAAAGCCGTTTTCACTGCTAGCGAATACTGGCTAGAACCTCACGAAATTGACTGCAAGCATATAAATATGTTGCTGCACTTTAGACATAAAAGAATAAGTTTGCGATGTCTTGTTTATAAATACAGTAGTCGAAAGATTTGAATAGATACATCAATAAAAAAGGGTATAAAAGGTAAAAGGATATTATTTTTTTAATGCGCCCACGCTGTTAAGAATGCTTGTAAGACAAAATGCATGTATATCGGTAATTCATATATACAACAAAACGGATATTAATAAACCTTATAACTGTCTTTTCTCGGACATTTTAAATTGAAACAAATAGAAACAGTATTACGACATTACAACCGGATGCTAATACAGTTTGAGAAAACCCCTATAGTAAGTTTGCAGTCCGTGGTCCGCATTACGCGTCGAAGTAAGCTGAAAATCTTTAATACCAGTTTAGTATCAAGGGATATAGAAATAGGCTGCGTCATTCCGTCCTTCCTTCCGTCCGTCACACTTCGTGCCCGGTATATAACTCTGCCATCCATGAAGGGATTTTAAAATAACTTGGCATATATGTTCCCCATAATAAGACGAAGTGTCTTGCGCAAGACTTAGACCCCTATCTCCAAGGTTAATGTCACACTTACAGGTCAAAGGTTAACAGGATCTGTTTCATATCCGGTCCATAACTCTGCCATCCATGAAGAGATTTTAAAATAACTTGACATAAATGTTTACAATAATGAGACGTTTCGCCTGCACAAGACCCAGACAACTGGCTCAAAGGTCAAGGTCACACTTAGAAGTCAATGTTACCAGGGTCTGTTTCGTGTCCGGTTCATAACTCTGCCATTCATCAAGGGATTTTAAAATTACTTGGTACAAATGTTTCCCATAATGAGACAAGATGTCATGCGCAAGATTCAGACCCTTAGCTCTAAGGTCAAGGTCACAGTTAGGGGCCAAAGGTCAGTTACAAGAATGACTTTGTCCGGAGCATTTCTTCTTCATGCATGGAGGGATTTTGATGTAACTTGATACAACTGTTCACCATCTTAAGATGGAGTGTCATGCGCAACTACCAGGTCCCTAATTTAGAATTACTTCTCTTTGTTGTTACTTTAAATAGCTTATATTGTAACTTTTTTTATTACTGGCTGTAGGGAAAAATTGAGACCACTTTTCTGCAGTACAACATACATGTTACATCCAATTGTTAGGTGTATTTTGACCTCTCGCTACCTGGTAAGGATTTTTGTGTAGACTTCAGATTTTGTTTATGATTATCTTCCCTTTGTTGTTACTATAAATAACTTATATTGTAACTTTTTTATAATTGACCGTAGGAAAAAATCAAGACCATTTTTCTGTGGTACAACTTAGATGTTACTTTCAAATTTTAGTGTATTTTAAGGTATCTCTACCTGGTAAGTAGTTTTTGTTTTCAGAGGAAATGTTTGATGTTTGTATCATTTGTCATTATTATTTCAGTTAGTGTTTATGTTTCATGAACCCTTTTTCTGACAAAACCTATGCTTAGACGGAAGATGTCTCAAGAAAAGTCTACTGATTAGGTCTGTTTTAACTTTCAAAAAAATTCCAGGACCTGCTTAACATTGAATTTTTAAATTTCACAATACTCTTATTTATTTACCTATTCACTAGCTCGAAGACATAAAGTCTTGCATCTGATGATATGCACGAATTTCTCATGCCTCTATAGTCTATAAGTTATTTATAGAACTCTTCCAAACAAAGGCGCCGGTAGGTAAATATAATTATGTATTATAATGTAATTGCACATGTCACATTCGATTAAAACAATTTCTTACTTAGTAAAAGCTATGAATTGTGCTGTCTGAATTATTTACTCAATTGAAATACGTTCATCGGACACTTTTTCCTATTTTTCTAAAGGATATGCAGAGACTGTGTCTTATTAGCATTCAACTTTAAAAACTTGTGTACTGGCGGCTTTACATCTTTCTTCACGTTATATATGCAATATAGTAAAACTGGTATCATTGTAACAGAACAGAACAGAACATATAGTTTATTGATCAGATTTAAACCAACAAGGTTCATCATCCATATACAATTTTACATAACGTATGATCACGTAAACACATATAATTATACAATGAACAAATTACTAAGACGTATAATTATCTTACGCATTATTATACTTGAGCATTAAGTACATTTTTACGAACTTCAAAAGCTTTACATAAATAATTACACAAATTGCGTACTATTTCACGTTTTTTTACAATCCAGTAATTCAATGAATTTAAACATGTTATGTTTTTTCACATAATACTTCGAAATATATTCATTTCTTAATTCTTTGTATCTATCACACTCTATGACAAAATGATATTCATCTTCGATGATTTTTTTCTAGTGTTTGTTTAGTACTATTGCGTTTTTTCCCATTTATGGTTTTTTATATAGACTGCTATAGGAAATTCTGTATCCGTAATGTACTAAACTTGCTATCTGTTATTCACATTAATTTATGTAATACTTAAAAAAAACAGTATATGTTTTTCCGCCATTCAACGTAACTTTTACTTCATGACGTCACGTCCGTTGTTTTTAGCTCACCTGTCACAAAGTGACAATGTGAGCTTTTGTGATCGCGCGGTGTCCGTCGTCCGTGCGTCCGTCCGTAATTTTTGCTTGTGACCACTCTAGAGCTCACATTTTTCATGGGATCGTTGGTCAGAATGTTTATCTTGATGATATCTAGGTCAAGTTCGAAACTGGGTCACGTGCCTTCAAAAACTAGGTCAGTAGGTCTAAAAATAGAAAAAACTTGTGACCTCTCTAGAGGCCATATATTTCATAAGATCTTCATGAAAGTTAGTCAGAACGTTCACCTTGATGATATCTAGGTCAAGTTCGAAAGTGGGTCACGTGCCCTCAAACACTAGGTCAGTAGGTCAAATAATAGAAAAACATTGTGACCTCTCTAAAGGCCATATTTTTCATGGGATCTGTATGAAAGTTGGTCAGAATGTTCATCTTGATGATATCTAGGTCAAGTTCGAAACTGGGTCATGTGCGGTCAAAAACTAGGTCAGTAGGTCTAAAAATAGAAAAACCTTGTGACCTATCTAGAGGCCATATATTTTAAGAAATCTTCATGAAAATTGGTCAGAATGTTCACCTTGATGATATCTAGTCAAGTTCGAAAGTGGATTACGCGCCGTCAAAAACTAGGTCAGTAGGTCAAATAATAGAAAAACCTTGTGACCTCTCTAGAGGCCATATTTTTCATGGGATTTGTATGAAAGTTGGTCTGAATGTTTATCTTGATGATATCTAGGTCAAGTTCGAAAGTGGGTCACGTGCCATCAAACACTAGGTCAGTAGGTCAAATAATAGAAAAACATTGTGACCTCTCTTAAGGCCATATTTTTCATGGGATCTGTATGAAAGTTGGTTTGAATGTTCATCTTGATGATATCTAGGTCTAGTTCGAAACTGGGTCACGTGCGGTCAAAAACTAGGTCAGAAGGTCTAAAAATAGAAAAACCTTGTGACCTATCTAGAGGCCATATCTTTTAAGAAATCTTCATGAAAATTAGTCAGAATGTTCACCTTGATGATATCTAGGTCAAGTTCGAAAGTGGGTCACGTGCCTTCAAAAAATAGGTCAGTAGGTCAAATAATGAAAAAACGTTGTGACCTCTCTAGAGGCCATATTTTTCATGGGATCTGTATGACAATTGGTCTGAATGTTTTTCTTGATGATATATAAGTCAAGTTTGAAACTGGGTCTACTGCGATCAAAAACTAGGTCAGTAGGTCTTAAAATAGAAAACCCTTGTGACCTCTCTAGAGGCCATACTCTTGAATGGATCTTCATGAAAATTGGTCAGAATGTTTACCTTGATGATATCTAGGTCAAGTTTGAAACTGGGTTACGTGCCATATAAAACTAGGTCAGTAGGTCAAATAATAAAAAAACCTTGTGACCTCTCTAGAGGCCATACTTTTCATGGGATCTGTATGAAAGTTGGTCTGAATATTCATATTGATGATATCTAGGTCAGGTTTGAAACTAGGTCAACTGCGTTCAAAAAATAGATCAGTAGATCTAAAATAGTTAAAATCTTTTGACCTCTCTAGAGGCCATATTTTTCAATGGATCTTCATGAAAATTGATCTGAATGTTCACCTTGATGATATCTAGGTTAGTTTCGAAACTGGGTTACGTGCGGTCAAAAACTAGGTCAGTAGGTATAAAAATAGAAAAACCTTGTGACCTCTCTAGAGGCCATATTTTTCATGAGATCTTCATGAAAATTAGTGAGAATGTTCACCTTGATGATATCAAGGTAAAGTTCAAAACAGGGTCACGTTCCTTCGAAAACTAGGTCCATAGGTCAAATAATAGAAAAACCTTGTGACCTCTCTAGAGACCATATTTTTCAATGGATCTTCATGAAAATTGGTCAAAATTTTTATCTTGATAATATCTAGGTCAGGTTCAAAACTGGATCACATGAGCTCAAAAACTAGGTCACTATGTCAAATAATAGAAAAAATGACGTCATACTCAAAGCTGGGTCATGTGGGAAGAGGTGAGCGATTCAGGACCATCATGGTCCTCCTGTATTATGTATTTATCCTGACGAAGGTGTAAGCGCCGAAACGTTGATAAAAGATAAATATTCACGTGTTGTTGTTGAATTTTACCATCGTATATGATATTTTTTGGGCATACCTGACACCAACGTTCATTACGTTCAAGTCTATTTCTTCCATATCTCGCTGCTTCTGCTCTAAGTCTATGCGCAGATATTCTTAATTGTGTCAATAAACGTCTACCAATACTATTTTTTGTTATATCAAGATATTGTTCATTCTTTAACTTTTGTTTTAAATCTTTGTATACTGTCAAACAATTATTTGTTTGAAGGTTTTCGTGCCATTCTTGTAAGTAACAGTCAATAAGTTTCTGTTTAAACATAGGTATGAAGGTTTTGTCATTAACACTTGTGGGATTTCCCCACACATATCCAAAACCATATCTGTGCAGTAAGAGTTTTACACCACGTGCCCAGTTTGTTTTACAATTTGTACAATCCTCATCATACATTGCTTTTAATATGCAATTTTTGGATTCTAAAACATGAAACCAAAATTTCAACACTTTAACATATCTGTTTAAATACAATGGGAACCGCCCAAATTCACCATAAACACCTGCGTTACTAGTAGACAGTTTTACACCTAAAATTCTTTACAAAACCTTAAGTGAATTCTTTCTAGTTCTTTAGATGTGCTGTTCCCCCAAACTTCGCTTGCATATGATAAAATCGACGACGCAAAAGCATCAAATAGTTGGCAATATGTTTTCAATGAGAAACTAAAATTCTTATTTTTTTTATTTTTTTTTTAGAACAGAACAGAACAGATAATTTATTTCGTAACTTTGGAATTGAACTTACGTTCCTCTTACATACATGTTATATATACAAAAAAAGGTCAATTATATCAAGCTAAATATGTACAATAATAAACAATAATAACAGTATCAAACAAAAACAACAATAGCAACATACATTTATATAAATATAAGCATAAGCAGAGGATGAACTATATCGTCAGTTACAGTTACAATGTTATATTCATACTAGAATTTCTTATTTTAAAAGCATGGAACAGGTATGTGGCTAACTTGTTTAAAATCGCTTTATTGTTTGAATTCAAAAGTTCTACAAATTTCCACATACTTGGTTTCTTCCAATAATAAGTAGGGATATATTTTCTTCTTAATTCATTGTATTTAGGGCACATTATCACAAAATGGTACTCATCTTCTATGTCTCTGTTTGAATTACACAATTCAAAAAGTCTCTCGTTCCTTTCTAACCTATTGCTCCCATAACGCCCCGTTTCGACTCTGAGATTATGGGCAGATATTCGCAGTCGTGTCAGTGATTGACGTTTACATTTTGTTAATGTATTTAGATACTCTTCATATATATATATATATATATATATATATATATATATATATATATATATATATATATATATATATATATTTGTACAGTGAACACAACACTCTGTTAGTATATATATTCTCAAACCATTCTTGCCTGAAAGTGTCAATAAATCTTTGCTTTAAGATACTTAGAAATTGTGTCTCTTGTAAACATAATGGGTTTTCCCAAACATAACCAAAACCAGTTGAGCACAAAAGATTTTTGATTTTGCTAGTCCAGTTAGTTTTTCCATTATTACAATCTATCAGTGACACAGAATATAAAGCATTTAAAATGCAGTTATCAGTATAAACAATCTTAAGCCAATATTTGATAGCTCTAACATAACGGTTTATATATAAAGTATTTTATATATAAAGGATATCTCCCTAATTCACCGTATACACTAGCGTTGCTGGAACTCAGCTTTATTTAACAACACATTCATTGCCTTTAATGCTTTACCAGACAACATTATTTGATTATATTGAATGACCTTGATGCACTGAATACTACACCTAGGTAATTGAATTCTGTCACTATTTCAAGAAATTTCCCGTCATAAGTCCATTGTTCATATCTCTTTAACTGACCCCTTCTTTTGAAGACCATAATTTTTGTCTTTTCAATGTTAACACTTAAACCCCATTTATCACAATACAACTTAAGGCAAGCATGTCAAAACTATGTTGTAAGTCAGCTGGTGTTTCTGCCAATAATGCCATGTCGTCGGCATACAACAATAGGATAAGTGTGATATCTTTGAGTGTTAAAATACTGCCCGGATGGTTCTCCAAGTACAGCTCAAGGTCCTCGATGAACAGGGAGTATAGAAGAGGCGAGCAAATCTCACCTTGCTTTAAACCGACCGAGATCTCTATAAAGTCTGAGTATTTTTGACAATGTCTCACTTTGCATTTGACCTGTTCATACATCGCTCGAACTATTTTTAACATTCTACCGTTTATACCAGGATTGTACATGTTGTACCAGAGAGCGTTTCTATACACTGAATCAAAACATTTTTTCATATCAATTAGACCACAGTATAATCGTTTGCCATTGTTAAGATAATGCTCAATCAAGGAATGCAGCACGAATATCGCGTCCATTGTAGACAAGCCTTTCCGAAATCCAAACTGAGCATCAGAAATAATATTGTACTTTTCACTCCAGCTCGACAACGTTGCATTTATTACAGATGTGAAAAGTTTTGCAAGACAGCTGATCAGCGTTATCCCGCGATAATTGTTCACAAACAGTTACCTTTCCCGCTTCACTGTACTTTTTGACAACATAAATGCACTATTATCAATATCTACAAAATGTAATAAAATCAATACTAACTATAAAAACATTAATAAAACCCCGCGAAAAAACCTATGCCATAAAGTTCAAGTGACGTCTCCTGAAAATTTTATATATATCGCTTATTACTATCTTAATTAAACAATGGCACTTCTTTACGCTACGATGATAAAATAATTTCACAAGAACGTCTAGAAATCAAAACAAACAATAAATGTTGAAAATATCCCGGGAAAACAAAAGACTTGATATGACAATATTGAAAAAGATAACAGATTTTGTATTCTTATCAAGATAAAAAAAAAAAACATTGCAATTAACAGTCATACTTTTGATATTAAGTTGATAAGGCATAATACACCACAGAACATTTATTTTATGTTTCTCGAAAGAAAATATATCAAAAAGTCTTGTCTGCAATTTTCACTGTTTGCCTTGTTCTCGGTGCTTCCGAGGGATCTACTTTTCAGATTTTATATTTACATATGTTAAAATATTTTTTTTTCTAAGTTGATCATGAAAAAGTAGCGTAAACAAATGTGTCGTAATAATGGCGTTGCTGACCTGGGCCATGATACTTACCCTTTAGTTTAAACATATTTATTCCCAAGAGTACATAACATAGATTTGTATATTTACAACAACAAGTTAAGATGATGTTAAGGAAAGGATAAGAATGAAAGACATGTCTTAAAGAATTCTTCTCCTTAAGCGGACAATACGGTTTGTATGTAAGTAAAAAAAAGCGTTATATTATACTCGTAGTGGGAATATGTCATGAAACAAACATCTATAAAATATTATTATAAAACAATTATGACAATTAAAAAATAGGAAAAAAGAACAGTGTTAAGTACTAAAGACTAAAGTAATTAGAAAGAGGAAAGACAGAGAAAGGTAGAGGGGAGTACTGGCTCGAAAGGAAAAGAAAGGTATCACGAAAATCTCTTACTCTCAGATATGTAATTCTGAACATGCGTGAATATTATAGTATTGTTCTGGGCGGAAAGGGATGGGTTTCCAAAGAGCACTGTGTTGAGATCAATCTCATAGTTTTGTAGATTAAGTAGTAGGACGTTACGGCAAACATTGTGTAATCTACATTCGGAAAAGAAATGGAAGTTTGATTCAATTATTCCACACGTGCATAAGGGAGACGGAGAAATATTTTTCATAAAGAGGTGTTGGTTGAGAGAACTGCATTTAGTGCGAAGTCGTGTGTGAAAAATTTGAGTTTTCTGCTACCAACGTAATAATACTGTGGTGTTTTTGTTTTATTCCTGTAAATTTGGCTTTTAAAGGCTGACAAAGTTGAGCAGTTGCGAACGTCTGCTGGTAGTTGGTTCCAATCACGAATGACTGAAGGTAAAAAGGAGTTGTAATATAAAGCAGATTTGGCATGTATACTATGTATGTCGTCAGAGTGAGTATCGCGGGTTACCAGCTTCAGGAATCAAAAATGAGAGATAATCAGGTGTTTGATTTGCCTGCATTTTATAAAATAAAACGGGTTGTGCTTATATCTTCTGTCTGATTGGGGTTCCCAATTAATTCCTGGTATAGATATTCCAATGAAATGAGTTTTGTTGCTCCAGAAGTAATATGTGCACACTCGTTTTGTATTTTGTCAAGTTGATTGAATTCGTACTGAGCACAATTACCCCAAACAACGTCAGCATAGTCTAATATTGGTCGAATGAATGATGTATAAATAACTTCTAGGGATTTACAGTCTAAGGAATACTTTAATTTGCGCATGATGTTAACCCGTTTCCATGCCTTGTCTGTGATGTAGTCGATATGTTTATGCCATGTTCACTCACTTGATAGAAAAACGCCAAGGTGTTTATGCTCAAGGACCCCTGGTATTTGTTGGTTGAACATTTGTAGAGGCGGATGTTGCAGACGGTTACGTGTTTTGGTTACAAGAAGAGATTCAGATTTAGATGGATTGAATGTAACTAACCATTTGTTGGCCCATGACGAGATTGTCTGGATATCTGACTGGAGAAGAGTTGCGACTGAATCAGGTTGTTCTACTATTACATAGAGGCTAGTGTCACCTGCGAAGACATTTATACAGGATCGTATTTCATGTACAATATAGGTCAGGTGCTTCTCTATTGTCGTCGTCAATATTCGTCTCTTGAACAAAGTAGTCGTTAAGGAGATTAGCCTTATCGAGGTCAGAGTATGTTGTTTGGTTGATGTTAAGGTCTTGAAGAGGGGGAATGTTATTCTTATTTAGTTTAGAAATAAAAGATTTAAGAGTTTTCCACCAGTCCTTAGACGATAGAGAACCATATTTGAGTTTGTCAGAAAGTTTAAGAAAATAATTTGATTTGGCCTCACGTATGATTAGGATTGTTTCGTTTCGAGCTGTTCTGAATTTTTGCCAATAGTGTTGTGTTGGTGTTTTTCTGGCCTTTCTATATAGACGTTTGCGTTAACGTATGTTTCTCCTTATGTCATTTGTCATCCAAGGTACATCAAGGGGTCTTACTTTTTAATAAAGCAAAAGACATAAAAATGATATAATACTGAATAACAGCTTCAGATTTGGTACATTTGTAGCGGATACATTATATTTAAAAATGATAATAAGTGAATAAATCTTCATTCAATAATCTTTAAGTTATGGCAGAAGTCTACGTATTATACAAACAAATCCTGTTGCTAAAATAATTAAAGAACTATGTTTTATTGGAAAATAGAGTAGAGGTGGGTGGAGTTCCTGATAAAATTTCTGGGGAATTTCAGAGCCGCTGTGAAACAAATTTTATTCCAATATCAATATGTTCCTCTAACATATTTGTTTTAATAAAAACAAACAGAAAAACGCAGGAACGGTTATTTCTTTTTTGTTTTGTTTTATCCCCTTTCGAAGAAGCAGTCCTGGATATACAGATCACCTCAAGCGGAAAACCCTTTCTACTCGATCCTCGGATGATAACCAACACGAGTACTAAAGGTCCAACTCGAAGTTTTAGCCATTTTCAGTCAAGGAATTTTGCTATCCGACTCAGAGGATTTATGTGAAATCACTCTGAGAAAATCCTTGGAGATCCAATTAGTGGAATACACACCTGTATTGATTTCTTTTGTTGCCGAGGCACTTGACGGAATTTTTTCGAGTGACTACGAGACAAACATTTAATTACGTTAAGTGATTTTACAGGGGTTTCGAATAGCTTCGAGGACACATTTCACATTACTCGGAGTACAGATTTATATATATATCTATATCTTTTATGCAATGCTAAATGTAAAACAATCCCACAGTGTTTGTGATGAATAATATTATATATATACATACTTACATTAAAATAAATCGGAAAAATACCTAAATTTTTATTCGCTCATAATGTTTTATGAACTTGTGAATGGATGTGGCATCGGTTTTTTTCTCTCTTTTTTTATTATTCTTACCACATAAATTATCTTTAAAACATAAAAAATTAGAAGCAATCTCTTCATATGCATTATATATTTTCGAAAGCTTGGTTACGCAATAAAAATATTGAAATTTCTTGCAACGTAACGACAAAGATTAAAGTACATGAATAAATTATGTGTACTTTTTTCTGATTTGTAAACGATCAAATTTAGACAAAAAACAACAACAACAATATAACAAAAACATCAAATTCGTTAAGCTACATAGCGCTGTGCATACAATGGAATTATTTAAAAACATATAAAACGTATTTTAATCCACCATGCACCGCGTTAAGAGATGTCATAAAAGCGTGAAATGTTATTTATCATTGGGATTGTATTATTTTTTCTACCCAAAGTGTCATTTAAAAGCGCAATTACCTAACACGGTATTGTGTTCCGACGAAAAGTTTAGACTTCTATGTATTTCGTTTTATTCAAAGCTATACTAGGTTCAAATTTCATATTTGAAAACATCAAATGGGCGGGAACTAAAAATTAGTTCATAACCTTTCGAATAATTATTCTTTTATTTTTGTTTCTTGATACATGCAATGGAAACATTTATCATCCTATTTCGACTGTGATGTCCTTTCAGTTTCTTTTTTCATTTAATGTATTCGTGTATTTTTGGAAATGTGTGTTGTACATAAAGTAAGTACGGTAGTTATATTGTATAAACAACAAATTTTGATTTAAATAAATGTCAAATCACCAAATGATGCAATTATGTTTTATTACGTAAATATTCGATTTTATTAGCATACTGTATAAATACATGTATGATCATTTTATTAATTACATTGTTGCATGTCTTATTATTAGAAGTGTAAATTTTAGTTCTTGTGTTAAACTGAAGCGTACATCTACATGCAGATATTTGATTATTTGTATGAAATCTTTCAAAAACGTATAAATACAGAAAGACAAATATCATAATGGAAAATACTCATTATTCATATGATTTCATTATATAAAAACACCCTGCTTCAACGGCTGTTATTCTAAATTATATCCAATTTTGGATAATTCTTAATTTAGTCCATGTTAACTTTTTTTCTACTTTTTTTTCTACTTAATTCACAGAGACGGAACTTATTTCCAATTCACATGATCTAAAAAAGTAAAAAGAACAAGCTTATGATATAAAACTTGTACCCAGGTAAAGAAATATAGCCTCGAAGTATCGCGAAATCATCATGCGGCACTCGAAATGACCTATTAGTTGTTTATTACAGACTCTGTTTCGCGCGAAGTAGGCAAAACATTCCGCTATAAATTAAAGTGTTACCTGTTAAATTTCTACTCGAAGTTCCGTCAAGTAATCGTTCGAAGTGACTCGGCAAAAAGCCGCTAAAACAATAAAACTACAGTTGTCGATACCCCGAGTCGAAATTATGCAGTACTCGGAGGAATTCATCGCTTTGCAATATTTTTCCTATAAAGTACGTTTTCCGCGTGAGCTGATCTGCATTTTGTTTTGCACATGTTGGTCGTGTCGGTCGGTCGGTCCATCTGTCGGTTTCCGCTAAATAACATAAAAACCACTTAATCCAGAACATTCAAACTTGACTGGCTTATTATGTAGATGATTCCTACAGTTTTGGTGGTCAGTAGGTCAAAGGTCAAGGTCACAGGGGCCAGAAATGTGCGGACAGTGTCCGCTCAATAACTTCAGAACCACATGACCAAGAACCCTAAAATTTGATAGCATGACATGACATAAAGAAGATGACCCGTATTGTTTTTGATGTCTGTAAGTCTAAGGTCAAGGTCACAGGGGCTAAGACTAAGGTCAAGGTCACAGGAGCCTAAACCAAAAATGTGCTTTCTGCTCAATAACTGGAGAACCACTTGACTCATAACCTTCAAACTTTTAGGCTTTCTGAACATTGAAAACTTTTAATGCACGGTACCTTGAAAACCACTTAACCCAGAACCTTAAAACTTGATAGCATGATTGGGTTTATAAAGGGGTCAGTAAGTCAAGGTCGCAGGGGCTTAGTCTTAGGTCGAGGTCAAAGGGGCCTGAACCTTAAAAACGGTTCCACTCAATAACTTGAGAACCACTTGACCCAGTGTCTTCGAACGTGATAGCATGACTCGACTTATGAAGTATATGACACTTAATGTTTATGGGGTTAGCAGGTCAAAGGTTATAGTGATAACGGGACTGAAAATGCGACAATCCATCATGGTGGGCACACATGTTTCACAAACAGCTCTTGCTGGGTTTAAATTCACACCGATACAATATAGTTCATATAGCGAATTTTCTAGTTTTTGTTGATGAAGGAAAATCCCAGTTGTCCCCTACAGGCATTGTTGCAAGCATTGGAGGATATCTGGGTAGAATCACCGACCTTCCATAACCCAGAAGGATGGCTTCCTTCCACAAAGCATTCTACACCCTAAAGAGTTTGAAGTCAGTGACGTTATTTTCCGTCAGAAATTATAAATTGTTTATCCGATGCATCATACATGTGAAAAAAGCAATATAAAATCAATGATAGTTAAAGGCACCAGTGAAAACTGGTTAAGCAATACTTTATTTCTTGTAGTTATGTTCTAGTAGCCTTTTTTACTAATTTTGATGACAAGTTGGATTTGTAACACATGGGTGGTATAGTGTTTTGCTTGAAAAAATATAGGTCCGAAATGTATACTAAAAGCTCCATTGCATTAGTTTGCATAAAAATCAGAAGTATCAGACAAGAGGGCCACGATGGCCCTATATCGCTCACCTGAGTTAAGTTGCTTGCTTGAACAGTTAGAAGTTTCTACTGAATAAATACAGGCAGGTTATGTGTATGTGTGTTTTGTGTTTTTTAATGAATGCGGGGGGCGTTAATTGAAGTGAGTTAAGGCATTGGGGAAATTATGTGATATGATAATGTCAACATGAAATTTTTTAAAGTTTTCACTACATAAATAAGGGGTAAAGTGACCACACACCCTTATGGCAATGCTTTTTGGTGAAACAGAATAATTTCTACAGTCTTCGTAAGGAGTCACCAAAGAAACATTTGAGTAACATTATTTTAAAATTGGGGCTGCTGTTTCTGACAAGAATATCTTTAAAGTTTCCAATATATACATACAGGGAAAATGTGGCCACAACCCCTGGAGGCCATGTTTTTGACGCAAAAAAAAAATTGGTCGAGGGTCACTCAAGGACCATTTGAGTGAAATTATTAAAATATCTGGCCAGCAGTTTCATACAAGAAGATTTTTAAAGTTTATACTATAAACATACAGGGAAAATACACCACGCCCTCTGGCGTCCATGTTTTTTGACGAATCGTAATAAATTGAACAAACTTGGCAGAGGGTTACATAATGACCATTTGTGTGAATTATTTCAAAATCAATCGGGTCAGCAGTTTCATACAAGATTTTTAAACATCCACTATATACATATAAGAAAAAGTAACCACGCCCCCTGGCGGCCATGTTTTTTTGTAATAATTTGAACAACTTTGACAGAGGGTCACATAAGGACCATTTGTGTGAAATTATTTTGAAATCGTTCGCTCGGCGGGGCTACGTTTGGCGGGGCGACGTTCGGCGGGGCGACATTCAGCGGAGCGGCGTTCAGCTGGGTGCCATAACGACGTTCGGCTGGGCGCCATAACGATGTTCGGCGGGGCACCATAACGACGTTTGTCGGGGCGACATTCTGCGGGGCGACGTTCGACGGGGCGCCATGACGACGTTTGTCGTTCTTTCGCTGCGACAGAACAAAATAACGAAATGGCACAAATCAGCCACCATACTCAGCTCATTTACACTGACATATCCTCGACTGATGAATATGTGCGTTGTATAAACTTGAGTGACGTATGGTACCAAGTACTTGTACCGAAATTGTCCATGCATTTTCCACTAGTACACTGTCGGGACATGTTGTTATGTATCATTGATACGTTATAATTTACTGAGACGGATATCGTTTCAAGTTTATTAATTGTTTTTATCCCCAAGCATTTCTCATGTTGTTTTGACGATCTCAGTTTTACTCAAAAATTTTACATTGTTGAAAAGTCCACTTGTATATCTTTTCTCCCCATCTTGTATGAGGTCAATACTACCCGTTAATTGTTTTCCGTCAGAGTTATGTGATCAAGAGTGTTAGTAAAATAATTGCCCTATGCACTATGTGCAACCAGTCCAAGCAGTGGTAATAGTCACCTTTCATAAGCGGTCATCTGCCATTAACGGTCACATTGTACACACTAAGCCGCAACGAATTTCCTTCTTGTATAACTGCAGTAAACGTCCACCTACGGTGTGCGGCCACTGTCTTTCTCCCCAAATGCATCTTCTGACCCCATTTAACAGTCACACTACACCTAGCTTCTACTAAATTCTACACTCGCCTTCATGATTACTGGGACAATCAATCCTTTTTTTTTTGTTTTGTTAGTCTTGAAATACCGAAAGTCTTCCCCAAGCAATCATAACAGAGAACTTTATTATACTTTTTGCCACATTTTATAGATATGTATTATACCTTCCGCACAAATTGTTTTTACTCCTTAAAATATCACTACCTGTGTTAACATAGCGTGCTAATTTGGTCTTTTTTTTTATTAAGACAGTTTTGACTATATACTGTAATTTATAACAAAAGTATAACAAATCCATATTTTGAAAGCAAGAACATGTCTTTGGCTTACCCTTGAAGCAATTTCTAGCCTTCAAATTACCCACCCCAAATGGCTGATATATTGTTCGAAACACTAAATAGACGTCTTATGTTTTTATCAAAGCACGATGGTAGAATTATAGGATGGCAAGTTAGTAGGATGACGATAATAGGAGAATAGGATGGCAATGATAGGAGAGTAGGATCCCGATGATAGGAGAGTAGGATCCCGATGATAGGAGAGTAGGATTCCGATGATGAAAGAGTAGGATCCCGATGAGAGTGATAGGAGAGTAGGATTCCGATGGTGGATTAACAGGATGACATCATTACCTTAACATATCGTACTTTCTTGCCTGAAGTTAAACATTTGAAAGCATATATTGTATAAACTTGTATATACTTTCAGGTATAAAACTCTACGTCATGGAGTGTAAACCAGATGATTGGGAATGGACATTTCTTATCTGGGTAATATTATAGAACTAGATTACATATTTGTATACAAATGACAATATCAAAGCAGGACTGCAGTGGTATATTTGTGGGTCCATTTATGCTCCATTAAGTATTGCTGTTACAGTTTATCCAAACATTAAATGGTTCGAGAAGAATTTGAGTTAGTTGGATAACACTTTGACAGATCTAAAATGTTAGGTTACATGTTAAAGATATCCAATGGCTATCTGTCACTAAAATATTTTCTACTTAGATATTTACTTCAAAAGTAGAAAATCCTCATTTTACCTTTACTAAACATATGCGTTAATTGTGTATGAGGGGCAACATTCATTGGTAGAACATATCTATGCTGAGTTCAGCTATACATGTATATACATACATCTTGAACTATTTTTATCTAATGCATAGTAGTGTTGATACTCGTAAACTTGTTAATTTTATGCTTACATAAACCGTATGTAGCGTTTGTTCATGTTTGCAAATATAAAATTTGGGTCTAGTATACCTTTAAAAACAAGTAAAACGAAAACAGTTTCAAATGACTGCAAAATTATTTAATATGATGCATATTTAACAAAACAAATAGAGAATAAGAATTGAAATGTATCTGCAATACCCTGTACGAATTCCGAAAGCGACTCGTTCGCATTTTGAGGGTTTGACCCTTATCAGTTTCGTAGATGTGCCGTTGGTATAAATCTGTTTACCGATGCATTTATCCAAAGTATTTCTATTAAGTACAAATACGTAGTAAAGCATCAGATACAAAAATCTTGACCAAAGGCATTTAGTTTTACATTTACATAATTTCGGTTTAAAAATGTATTAGCATATGGGGTGGGTGTGTGTATATCATTATATGTTGGGTTCGACGTAGCACCGACACTATTGTAGGTCAAATGGCGACTTCCTAGATTTTTATGGCGGAGGAAAACCCGATGTGTCCATCCGAGCACCTTTTAGGCATGAGTGGGTACCTGGATAGAACCACTGACCTTCCAGCTGGATGGCTTCCTCACATGAAATAATTCAACCACCCAAGCGAGGTCTCGCCCCCTTAGCGGCGAGGGGCAAGTGAATCGAAATTAGCTACATTTACCACTCGATCATGGCCATTTCATGACCATTTCTATCATACTATACTTAGCGGTTTAGTATCATGTAAAATGGCATTTTATTTCTGGTCTGGTGTCCATATGTTTGGGGGCATGAACATATAAACGGTAGTTCATTTAACTGTTTTGCTAAACTTTTAATAATTGTAATTACTCAGTCAGAACATATAGTTTGGATGTATATCTAAAACTAAATGTTTCAAAGGAACAAAATGATCTTCATTTTTATACGTTTATACGTTTGAAACAGGCAAAAATTCTTCACTGTTTGATAAGTTCAACAATTTCTTTCACAGTACTGAATCGTTTAAATTGACTGTTACACAGAAAATACACATCTGATTTTTTCATCTACAAATTGTTTTATTTTAGATATACAAATGCGAATCTGGTGGGATCCCGCATAAGCATTCAAGTAAGGATGAATTGGAAGAGTGTAGACGGTACTTTTTCTATAACTACGTTTTATTCCCCTAAAGGGGGGGTCCCAGTTAGGTGTCTGCGCAAAATGTTTCTTGATTTTATTTATACTTTGTGGTAATATACCTACATGTATTAAGTTTCATTAACAAGTATTGTTGTTACTAGTTTTGACTTCCTTTTATAGATATTCACATTTAAAGTGGGTGGGGTAATCTGACATGTGACCAGCCAGGAACACAATTTTTGTTATTTTTTTAAAAATGGTTCTAACTTTTTACCTGAAACTTTCATGATAAAATAACTATGCAATGGACATTCACACAACATGTTGCATTTTAAATTGTACTGAATACTTTTTTAATCACAGAGCCACAAAGTGGTCTAATCAAATTTACTGATTTTCAATGGACGAACTTTACCAAAAAGCTAAAACATTTTTCATTAGTTGAGATATTAAGGTGTTATTTTCAGCAGATATTGTAAACTAAATAAACATTAAAATGACAGTATATCAGTTTACTCTGATTAATATTGGAAGAGTGGTACACTCTCAAACTGGGAAAAAGTGGGTGGGGTAAATAAATATTCGAAGCAACACTACAAAAATTGTGCAGTTGTTAAGAAATGGCCTCAGATTGTCTATTACTATCTTAATTTTATTAAATACAGCATTGATTGATAAATTGTAACAAAAAAAAATCCCATTTTATACATGTGTGTCATGGAAAAAGCATGGACCTTGAACATGACATGTAGACAAACCAAATTAACCCTGAAAGCTCAAAGTATTTCACAAAATGTTTTGCCTGAGGCAGTATATTTTGAGGAAAGCTATTGTTCCAATTAACATTAAATTTTCTGCATTGATTTTTCCATGGCACACATGTATAAAGTCTTATTAAAGTGGAAAAAAATGTTAAAATTTATCAACCAAGTCTGTATTTAATAAAACTAGAATGTGTCTGTAGGACACAGGGTGTGTCCCCCTCCCCACCCCCACCACCTCGCATGGTACATTTGGCACAAATAAGGGGAAATAATTCAAATGTTTGCAGTCTTAATGGGGTATAGCCTCAAAAAACTATGAAAAGGATTCATTATTCTATACCATATACTTTGTGAGCATCACAAACAAAAAATCCACTATTTTAGCTATTTCAAGGGCCATAACTCTGTAACAGATGCTAAAATTCTCAAGAAGTGCCATGTGTGCAAAGGTCGCATTATGATAAAGACTCAAGCAAGGTTTCATGAATTTACATTCAAATACTTCTGAATAAGGCACCGAGAATACTTCTAAGTAAGGCACATAATTAGGTAAAAATGTGCATTTATCAGTTACTATTTCAGGGGCCATAACTCTGGAAATAGGGGGCAAACCCAGATAAAAATAGTATATGCGCAAGTTCATATCATGATAAACACTCATCAATTTATATCAAACACTTTTTGAGCTAGGCATGTCACAAGGTGAAAATGTGCATTTTTGACTATTTCAGGGGCCATAACTCTAGAAATAGGGCGCGGACCCAGATTAGAAATAGGAGATGCACAAGTTCATATCATGATTAAGACTAATGCAAGGTTTCATGAATCTATATCAAATACTTTTTGAGCTAGGCGTGTCACTAGGTATAAATGTGCAATTTTTACTATTTCAGGGGCCATAACTCTAGAAATAGTGGCGGAGCCAGACTAAAAATAGAAAATTTGCAAGTTCATATCATTATAAAGACTCATGCAAGATTTCATCAATTTATATCAAATACTTTTGGAGCCAGGCGTGTCACAAGGAGAAAATGTGGATTTTTTACTATTCCAGGGGCAGTAACTCTAAAATTAGGGGGCGGAGCCAGACGAAAAATAGAAGGTGTGCAGGTTCATATCATGATAAAGACTCTTGCAAGGTTTCATCAATTTATATCAAATATTTTTTGATCTAAGCGCGTCACGAACTTCGGACAGACGCACGGACGGATTGACGGACGGACGCACAGACAAATGCAAATCTATATGCCCCCACCACTCATGGTGGCACAATTAAGATAGTAATAGACAATCTGAGGCCATTTCGTAACAACTGCACAATTTTTGTAGTGTTGCTTCGAATATTTATTTACCCCACCCACTTTTTCCCAGTTTGAGAGTGTACCACTCTACCAATATTAATCAGAGTACACTGATATACTGTCATTTTAATGTTTATTTAGTTTACAATATCTGCTGAAAATAACACCTTAATATCTCAACTAATGAAAAATGTTTTAGCTTTTTGGTAAAGTTCGTCCATTGAAAATCAGTAAATTTGATTAGACCACTTTGTGGCTCTGTGATTAAAAAAGTATTCAGTACAATTTAAAATGCAACATGTTGTGTGAATGTCCATTGCATAGTTATTTTATCATGAAAGTTTCAGGTAAAAAGTTTGAACCATTTTTAAAAGAATAACAGAAATTGTGTTCCTGGCTGGTCACATGTCAGATTACCCCACCCACTTTAAATGTGAATATCTATGGAAGTAAGTAAAACCTGGTAACAATAACACTTGTTAATAAAACTTAATACATGTAGGTATATTACAACAAAATATTAATAAAATCAAAAAACATTTTGCGCAGACACCTAACTGGGACCCCCCCTTTGTTACTAAACTCTGACATGTATGAAGCAGGGCTTACTTCGTCATTGTTTTATGCTCCCCATCGGGGGCGGCATATAATGATTGCAGCGTCCGTCCGTCCGCTCGTTAGTTCGTTCGTTCGTTCATCCCGAATTCGTGTCCGGTCTGTAACTTTGTCATCCTTCAAGGGATGTAATATTACTTGGCACAAATGTTTTCCATAATAAGACGATGTGTGATCTCTAGCTTAGGTCAAGGTCACATTTTGATGTCAAATTTCAACAGTCTTTTTTTCTGTTCTGTCTGTAACGTAACCACCCATCCATGGATTCCAATATTACTTGACACAAAAAATATTCCCCATACTCAGATAATGTGTTGTGCACAACACCCAGAACCGTAGCTCAAAGGTCAAGGTTACACTTGGATGTCAAAGTTCAATACTAATTCTTCATGTTCGGTGCATAACACTGTCATCCTTGATGGGACTGTAATATTACTGTGCACAAATGTATCCTATTACGAGACGACGTGTTATGCTTAACACACTGACCACTAGCCCAGAGTTTAAGGTCAAACTGTCCGGTCAAAAACTCCGTCATCATTTAAGCAATTTTAATATTACTTGGCACAAATGCACCCATAATAAGACGATATGTCATGCGCAACACCCAAACCCTAGCTCAAATGTCAAGGTCACACTTGGAGATCATACGCCAGTAGTATTTTTTTCTGTCTAGTCCATAACTCTGTCATCCTTGAACGAATTCTAGTATTACATGGCACAAATGTATCCCATAATGAGATGACGTGCCATGCGCAACACCCAGACCCCTAGTCATAAAGTCAAGGTCACACTCAGAGGTCAAAGGACAATATTTTTTCCTGTCCGGCACATAACTCTTTCATTCGTCCAAGGATTTTAATTTTACTTGATGCAAATATCCCCCACAATGTGACAACTGTCATGCGCAACATCCTAAACCAAAGGTCAAGGTCACACTTGGAGTTCTTTGCGGTCCATAACATAACGGTTATAAAAAAATTGACTAAATATCAGTTACCACTTTCGTTCAAACGAACATGTTTTGACAAAAACGTTTCCCAGAATTAGACAATTTTTCATGCTTAACCCTAGCTCAAAGATCAAGGTCACACTCTGAGGTCAAAGGTCAATAGGGTTTTTTTTTCTGCCTGGTCCATAACATATAGGATATAAAATGATTTGACTAAACATTTACCCAGTTATTACTTATCAGTTACCACTTCCATTTAAACGAAGCAGTAGGGGGGTCGGGGAGGGGGCTAAACATTTACCCATATATTACGTATCTTTACCCAGATATTACGTATCAGTTACCACTTCCATTTAAACGAAGCAGTGGTGGGCATACACGTTTTTCCGGTATTGATTTCACCTTTACTTCCTGTAAATATCTGGGGTGAAGGTCATTTAACAGCTGATTAAAACTGTGCATTTTGATTGGTGGATGAAAAATACCACAGGTTTTTGAATGGAATAGATACTATTTTCTTAAGGCGTGTGCAGGTGCTCTGAGCTGCATTGTTAGACAGTATAATCCGTTGCAAGACTCCTGTGGAAATAGCTTACGCCATAAACCTGAATCCCCTCGGAATCTGCGACAGAGTTCAACTACAAACCTGCCAACTCTGCCACTTTGATACAGAGTGAACTTCCGTAAACGGTTTACAATCAACTCGTCCCCTAGTCAACTTGTCCCCAGTCAACTTGTCCCCATTTTGGACATTTCCTATCCCTTGACTATTTCAAATTGGTCATTTCGTCTCCAACTTTTCGACCCCTCCTTTTTAGTCTTATTTTTTTTTGTCAAAGTTTCATAGCTTATTATTATTACAATTATGATGTAACATATGTGTTCTGTTAAATATGTTCTACATAAAAAATCATGACAATTTCACTTTAAAAACTACATTTTGTTTTGTTTTTTAGCTCACCTGTCACGTAGTGACAGGGTGAGCTTTTGTGATCGCCCTTCGTCGGTCGTCGGTCGTCGGTCGTCCGTCCGTCGTCGTCTATACATTATTTCTTGTGAACACGACAGAGGCCACATTTTGCAATCGATTTTAATCAAACTTGCACACAACTTATATTGGTATAATATCTCGGTTCCTTTCGAAAACTGGCCATATCCCGTTATGGGTTCTAGAGTAATGGCCCCTTAAAGGGCCAAAATTTGCTATTTTTGGTTTTTCAACACGATAGAGACCACATTTTGCAATCAACTTTAATTAAACTTGCACACAACTTGTATTGTTATATTATCGCGTTTCCTTTCGAAAATTGGCCAGATCCCATCATGGGTTCCAGAGTTATGGCCCTTTAAAGGGGCCACATTTTGCAATCAGCTTTAATCAAACTTGCAAACAACTTGTATTGGCATAATATTTCGGTTCTTTTTGAAAACTGGTCAGATCCCATCATGGTTTTTAGCTCACCTGAGCAATACTCAGGTGAGTTTTTCTGATCAGTCGATGTCCGGCGTCTGTCTGTCTGTCTGTCGTCTGTCTGTACGTCAACATTTAGCTTGTGTATGCGATAGAGGCTGTATTTTTTAACTGATCTTCATGAAATTTGGTTAGAATGATTACCTTGATAAAATCTAGGCCGAGTTCGAAAATGGATCATCTGGGGTCAAAAACTAGGTCACTAGATCAAATCAAAGAAAAACATTGTGTATGCGATAGAGGCTGTTTTTTTCCAATTAATCTTCATGAATTTTGGTCAGAATGATTACCCTGATGAAATCTAGGCCGAGTTCGAAAATGGGTCATCTGGGGTCAAAAACTAGGTAACTAGGTCAAATCAAAGAAAAACCTTGTGTATGCGATAGAGGCTGTTTTTCAAGTAATCTTCATGAAGTTTGGTCAGAATGATTACCTTGAGGAAATCTAGGCAGAGTTCGAAAATGGGTCATCTGGGGTCAAAAACTAGGTCACTAGGTCAAATTAAAGAAAAACCTTGTGTATGCAATAGAGGCTGTATTTTTCAGTTAATCTTCATGAATTTTGGTTAGAATGATTGCCTTGATGAAATCTAGTTCAACTTCGAATATGGGTCATCTGGGGTCAAAAAGTAGGTCATTATGTCAAATCAAAGAAAAACCTTGTGTATGCGATAGAGGCTATATTTTTCAATTGATCTTCATGAAATTCAGTCAGAATGACTGCCATGATAAAATCTTGGTAAAGTTTGAATATGGGTTATCTTGGGTCAAAAATTAGGTCACTAGGTCAATTCAAAGAAAAACATTGTGTATGCAATAGAGGCTGTATTTTTCAATTGATCTTTATGAAATTTGGTCAGAATTATTGCCTTGATAAAATCTAGGTAGAGTTTGGTTAATGGTCATCTGTGATCAAAAACTAGGTCACTAGGTCAAATCAAAGAAAAACCTTGTGTGTGCAAAGAGGCTGTATTTTTCAGTTGATCTTTATGAAATTTGGTCAGAATGATTTCCTTGATGAAATCTAGGTCAAGGTTGAATATGGGTCATCTTGGGTCAAAATTAGGTCAATAGGTCAAATAAAAGAAATACTTGTGTTTGCTCCAATTTTAATGATGCTTGGTCAGAATATTTTTTTCCATGCAATCACTAGGTCTGTGTTTACACTGTTATGGTGTATTATGGTGTGTTTCTCAGGTGAGTGACCTAGTGCCATCTTGGCCTTTATGTTTTTTTATAGTTATGGCCCCTTAAAGTGCCAAAATTTGCTATTTTGGCTTTTGCAGCCATATAGAGACTTCATCTATGGTTTGATTTGATACAAACTTGTAAAATATCTTTAACAACAATAAATCTTGGATTCCATGATGAATCTGTCAGATTCAATCATAGGTTTCGGAGAGTTACGGCCCCTGATTGACCCTTGAAAGAGCCAAAAAGTGTTAATTTTTACCTTGTGAACATGATAGAAGTGACATTTTATATTTGATTTTAACCACACTTACACACAAGCTAAGTCACAATATGATCTCTGTTGCTAGATTCCGTCGTGGGTACTAGAGATACTGCCCCTGAATGGGGCAAAAAAAAATTTATTTTGGCCCTTCCAGCCATATAGAGGTTTTATTTATGCTTTGATTTGATACAAACTTACACAGAATGATTATCTTGATGATCTCTAGGTCTGGATTGAAACTGGGTCATGTCGGGTTAAAAACTAGGTCATCAGGTCAAATCAAAGGAGAAGCTTATTAACAAATTAGAGGCCACATTTATGGTTCCATCTTCATGAAACTTGGTCAGAATGTTTATCTTTATGATTTCTAGGCCATGTTAAAAACGAGGTCATATTGGGTCAAAAACTAGGTCACATGGTCAAATCAAAGGAAAAGCTTGTTAACACTCTTGAGGTCACATTTATGACCCTATTTTCATGACACTTAGTCAGAATGTTTATCTTGATGACTCCTAGGATAGGTTTGAAACTGGGTTATATGGGGTCAAAAACTAGGTCACCTGGTCAAATCAAAGAATAAGCTTATTTACACCCTATGTGGCACATTTTTGATTCTATCTTTAAAAAGCTTGGTCAGAATGTTTATTATTATGAAGTCTTGGAGGATTTTAAATCTGGGTCATGTCGGGTCAAAAACTAGGTCACTAGGTCAAATCAAAGGAAAAGCTTGTATACACTCTAATGGCCACTTGTTTGCTCCAATCTTCCCGAAACTTTGTCAGAATGTTTGTTTTCATAAAATTTTGGACCAGTTCGAATCTGGGTCATGTGGAGTAAAAAACTAATCCACTAGAAGATCTCTTAACTGTACAATTCATCATGTAATTAACTAAATTGACAATTCATCTTTTATTTCGTCATGTTACATTTTAAGGGTTATGGCGTTCTATGTGTACTTGAGTTTCACTTGAAGTGTGTGGTATTTCTATCTAACACAGTATATGATGGCACCATCTACCGGGAGGTTGAGCCACTATATGCAGCCCGTCTGTTTAAAGCACTGGTGTTGACAATAGGGCTAAAACGACCTAAAGAGGAGGGGTGCGGTCATGGCTGTTTGTTACAATAAGGCTGTAAATATTAGCATTGTTCATTTATGATATTGTTGTAATGACTATTAATTTTTATTATTATGTACAACGCCATTTATAAAAATGGCGTTTAATCAAATTGTTCAGTTTCAGTTTTGTGATCACATACATGTATGTCATGTTTTGTTATTTTCCTACATATCTGCGATGTGTCACATGTTTAATTGTAAAGCGCCTTTGAACGTATATTCCATATGAAAAGGGCGCTCAACAAATCTGGTATAATAATAATAATAATAATAATAATAATAGGTCAAATCAATGAAAATGCTTGTTTACACTCAAGAAGCCACATTTTTGGTCCAATCTTAATGAAAATTTGCCAGAATATTTGTCTTCATAAAATCACTAGGTAAAACATTTTTACACTGTTATGGTGTGTTATTATTCAGGTGAGCGACCTAGAGCAATCTTGGCCCTCTTGTATAAATACCCGATCGTATGTAAAAGTGCAGAGTGCATGCAAGTTTCGTAGCTTGTTTTGTGGGGTGAGTGACTATGTATATACAAAGACGACATACGAAGAAGTTAATCATACTGAACTTACGTGATTGCCTAAGACGACGATTCATTTTCAAAATAAACATTTATTTCATTAAGAGAACCATTTTAAACAGATTCCATGTACATTGTAATTTAATTTGCTGCCCAGAGTGGCTGCCTTTGCGCTATGTTAAGCGCATTTGAACGCGTTTAGCGCTATATAAATCTGGTATTATGATAATAATAAAAATAAATAATAATAATAATGATGATAATTTAAGTATCAAATGTGGCCTCTAACAAAGCTTCGATCTTGGCTTAGATTATATAAAGATACATATTTTAACCAGTTTTCATACGTATCAGACAGAAAGTGTATCCGCTCGAGAGTTAACAAGGTTTTCTTCTGTTATTGGACATAGTGACCTTAGCTATGTTATGTAGAGTACTTTTTCATAAAGAATGTTCAACAAGTATGTATATGTAACTTTATTATGTATTAAGCCAAATTTGGACCATGTACATGTACATGCATCAATACAACATAATCACAGAAAAAATCACAGTGAAAATATACAAGATATGTACGCAAGATGGCAATAAATATATCAATAGATGCACACTTCATACCAAGTACATGTTACATCTGTGAAAGAGGGAGAGACTGTAAGAGCATTATGTAACATTATGACAAATATCAAGTGTTAGAACATAACAGAAACTTTTAAAAACATTTATGAATGACTGCTATATTAAATTCAAAAGCAAGTTTCGTTTTTTAAACGCCTTGTATACATGCGTTGAAAGTTTTCTTAAATCAGTAACATTTTCAGTTTTAATTAGTTCCATAAATTTGATATAATTAGAATGAGACCAATAGTATCTTCTAATGTACTGATGCCTTAAATCTGTATAAAGAGATCACTCAATAATAAAATGGTATTCATCCGCCAATATATTACAAAATAAACATTTTCTTTGATCCAAAGGGACGCTTACAGGTTTTTTCCATCTGCCACTTTCTATTTCTAGCCTATGGAATGACATTCTTAGTCGAGACATACCTATTCTATGTTTTTCAACTATGACGTCATTCAAATATTTCTGAAAAATAAAACTAGCTATTGTTCTGTTAAATAGAGCCCGAGAGGATCCCTGTAAACTATCGTTCCAATTTTGTTTAAATATATCATAAAGACGTATCTTCAAGGTTTGTAAGAATATATTGGTTTAACCACACCTCATAAAACCTTAACTTGACAATAAGTTTTTAACACTATGTACCCAATTTATATGATTAGGATGTAATTCAAGATCATATTTTAATAGAACATACATCCGTCGTGCATATTATACCTCTTCACACTGACACAATTTTAACCAGTATTTAATAATATGTAAAAATCTGTTCTTTAATAATTTTTATATGACACTCTTCCAGTTTTACCATATACAAAAGCAGTTTGACAACAAACTTTAACCCCTAACAGCTTTTTACAGAAACAAAGATCGGCTCTTTCAATATATGTACCCTTGTTAAATCTCCATATCCCTGAGGCATAATTCCTTACCGGTGTAACTAATTTATCAAAAAGATTCAATACGTGTTTAGGCGAGATAGATGTGAACTTACACAAATATTTTTTTAAGTTGAAAGGTGGCTTTCAGGGCTTTGCCTGCTAACATTTTGTCCATCTCGTTAAAAGCACCAACTGTCGTGAAACGAACACCTAGGTATTTAAATTGCTAACAATTTCTATGTGTTCTTTGTTATAAGTAAATGCTAAATTATCTGGAAGCCGACAATCTTTTCTAAAAATCATAATTTTTCTTCGTATTAACAGTGAGCTTCCATTTAGAGCAATAATCATACAAAACATTTAAAGAGTTCTGAAAACAGTCTGCAGACTGAGAAAATAATATAATATTGTGAGGCATGATGCCTCACGACCTTGTTTTGATGAAACTGTTTTGAATTGTTTTTGCGGCCTATCGGTAGTTTTTTTATTTTTGATGTTAAAGTTGTCAGGCTATCTGTCAGCTATTTTTTAATCACAGTTCATTGTTCAGTAACATTTCTTGGTATTGACAGATAACCAGTCGCATTCTTTAATTGTTGTTTACTAAATTACATTTCAAAATGTTAGAACTCTACTTATGTCATGCGTTGTGTCAGTTAGTGAAACTGTAATTCTAGCTTTCACAGGGATTCTCTATAAAAGTACGCAATGTCAGCCTGAGTTATTCAACAGTTCAATCAACAATCACATGCTGCATTAAATTAAATCGGTGTTTTCATGTAATGTCCATTGTTGACTTTGTAAAGCTTGATAAAAGTTGTTGTCAGTTGAAATTTTGACAATTGTCAACCATATTGGAATTTTGTACGTTTGCACCGGGTGACTAAATCTTGTACAAGCGGACCGAAATCGCTTCATATTCTGCAGAAATAGTTAACTTTTATTGTCAAGTATTTGATATTTAAGTCTTGTCATGTAGTGTTGATTCGTAGTGTTCTATATTGTTTTATTATTTTTTATTTCTTTCCGACTGTGGTTGTTTACACTTGTTTTGAGGTTAAGCTCCGCCTTATTTGCATATAAGGAAATGTTCGTGTCCCGAATGACGTCATGGTCGGCCGAAGTGAGTTCGTAGCCTCAACTCGGTTACGGATCTGTCCGGGTATTTTCGACTTTGGGCTTATTTAGATTTGGTAATATATCCTCATTTGCTTACCATGCATACCGTAAAGGTTAATTATTAGAGCGCTAGAATCATCACTTTGCCCCCGTCTCTCGTATAGTAAGGCAGTTTGTCAGTTTGGTCTTGGACATTTTTTTATTTACACTTCTAAAACCTATACGAATTATTCAAACTTTGAAACTGCACGGTACTTATTATCATTAAATTATACAGTTATATTTATTAGCAGTATTTGGCTGCTTTTCTCATAACTCTGTAATTTTAGAGTTGGTTCTCGGTCCGCCTGCTACACGACTTTTGCCTGATATTTTCATTACTGATTATTTCATTCAGTTATAATTATAATAGTTATTGTTAAGGCTTCCCATAAATAAAAGTTGTTTGAAGCCGAAAGGAACGTTGTCAGTAGTTGATTTTAAACTTTGAAATAAATTTGAACTCGGGCGCTACCAGCCTTTTAACTTAGGCGCTACCAGCATTGTCTTAGGCGCTACCAGCCTATAGGGTCGCGACCAGACCCTAGTTTAGTCAACATATTAATTATCCCAAAAATGAATAACCTTACAGTATTGTAATTGGTGGACTCAGTCCCCAGACTGTAGTCCCCTTGCCCCTGGTCTGTTTATTTTTACATTTCTTTTTTACCCTAACCCAAGTAAAGTACAGTACCGGGGCGGGGGCACTACAGAATTTGGTGGCAGCGGTGGGATCCGTTTTTTAATCGGATCCAGTGATACGAACTCTACACTCCATATACTTGTCGAAAAACGCTACCATGAACAAATGATTATTTAGAAGTTGTTGACAGCGAGCACACAATTGTAAGTTTTTCAATCAGAAAGATACAGATTAGCAGGATAAAGATCCACACATCAACATAACCAGTGACCTTATTTACTGCCAGTATCGATCGATATGCGAGCGTGACATTTGTAAACATTTGTGAACTTGACCTAGATATTTACTACAGTGATGATGTATTGATGGTTAAACCACCCCAGTATACCGAGGAGTCGAGGACTTGATTGAACCGAAGTCAGAGCCGTTCTTTACCAGATCTGATTTATTTGTGGAAACTGCAGCCTTATTTTTTTCTTCTTTTCATAAAATATTGTATATGTTTAATCTAATAGATTTCAGTCCAGCTTAATGTAAAAGATAGCAACTTAAGGCTGTTTCCAAGCCTTGGTGAGTAAAAAAACCCCAGTAGATAAGGAGTAATTTAGACTTTGTTAAAAAATTTAGTACAAAGCTAGTATAACCACCAGTGACTTGTTTTGTAGTGAAAGTCGCCTCCAGACTTTGTAAGGGTCATTACCGTACCTTGTCTTTGGTGAAGTCGTTTAACTGTACCATTCCTGACCTAGATGTGAAACAGCTGTTTCCAGGCTGTGGAAAACCAGTTCGTTAGAGCCAGTTAAATTGCTGACTGTTACCTAGTTAGCTTTAAAGAACATTGTTAAACTTGCTTCATTCAAAACATTTTGTCGATCGCCCGGGAGACCGAGGCAACGTCAAGGTCGAGGTTACAGTCAATGGACGGTGGTGATATGTACGAAGACAACTTGTTACCTGCCGGCAGTCAGCCGGTGGTATTTGGCACGCCTTCCGGTGAGGTGACCTGGCGCAGGCGCTCAGGGGAGGACCGAGTTTCAGAAGAACAGGGTTTTATCCATCCTGGCAAGTACTGCATCATATCCAGTGGAGAAGCCAGGGCCCCGGGGGTCAGAAACAAAGCCTTGCAAGGTGGAACTGATATGGTTTTGGGGGGAAGTGGGGAAACAGGGATTTTTGTACTTATGCTTATTATTGTGGATCAGTTCCTTTATATGCGGACAGGACCTTGGCCGATGGTATTACAGACCAGTGTCAGGTACCTGGGGGATATACTGGTAGGGGATTGGAACAAGGGTTTTTTTTTACTCTGATGGGTAGTCAGAGTTTGGCCCGCTGGATGAACCTTTGACGGGATAACAGGGTGTGAGGAGTCGAGTCGCTGTAGGGGCCAGTACAGAACGGCTCCTTGGTCCCCGTGATACTCGTGTTGATGCAGACTTCATATGCCTTTTTTACGTAGGAAGAGAGATGTTGGAAGGGAATTGTCAGCATACATAGCACCTACACCTAGACCACAGAACCAAGGATCAGTTGATAAACCAAGGGAGATAATTCCATCGACCTTAAACCCTACAATATTTATGAATGGACTAAGGGAGGCAAATCCATCAATCTTAAACATTTTAATTCCAAGTCAAAGATGATAATGATAGAGACAGAACAAGAATCAAATCGATGCATGGGATTGTCAGCCAACCTTACCTTGAATGTATTCAGAGTCTGCATGAGAGAGAAAGGAATGGTTATACAGGAAAGAATAAGAGTGAAGTTACAGATGACCAACCAAGAGCTCTGAAGGGTGATCTGTTGATAATTGTTACCGAGATGTTTTTTTTAAGGTTCCAATAAGAATTCTGACCCCCTGAGGAATACTGTAAGGCCGCTTGAGGATACACCAGAGGTAGATTGGTCTACAACCCCGAAGGAAGATCCCAACACAGGCCCCCTTTTCGTGAGGAAATTTCACATTTTATAATTATTTAATAAAACTGTCTGTTAGAAAAAAATTTAAGTGTAATATTTTGGTCTGGGCTACTTTCTGTGACATTTTAGTAGGGTTTTAAGCTTTTAATTGTAAAGTAGTTGTTTTCATGAAATGCTATTATTATCACATTTGTTTTGTAATATTTTGGTATCGGTACGGTAACCGTTGATTAAAGGTAGAATTTTTTGTAATGTTTACCTCTGATATAATAAGTCATAAGTATATCTCTAGTATTTTAACTTTTATAAGCGAAAGTAGATTTTCGATTTTATCACTCCATTTGGCACTGTTTACAGTCAGTGGTTATAAGTAATCATTTGTTAAATTTTCAACATTCTGTTAAAAGTATTTGGTACATTTCAAGTTCAACTGTTGAAATATAACTGAGCCCTGGAATAAACTACTGTTACAATTGTTATTTATTGTTAAGAAGGCTGTTATTATTGTTACACATTTTATTGCGCAAAGGACAAATTGCTCAATTGTTGCTCAGGCAAACTCTCATGTACTTGTCCGAAATGTGGTTTTTTATTAAGTATGGTACTGCCGCTACTGCTTAAAATATGTGATGCAGTGTTGGTTATAGGTCCGAATTCAGTTGTCTGTATAAATTATTTCAGTATCTATAAATGAAGTAAATGGTACATATGAACATTTTTTTTAAATGCATATCATAAATGTTGCATCTATGAAATTTATTAAATTGATTACATATTTGAGAATAAATTATTTGGAAATCTGTAAATGCAATCTGTGCATGTGTGTTCTACCTTCTGTCTAAAAGCAATCTTAAAGCAAAATAATGTATTAAAGTTATTAAAACCAGTACTTTGTAAAGTCAGTAGAAAGATTCGAACCATATTCTTTAATGAACATGATTATATCGCTATGTCTGTAGATTACCGGGTGCATACACATGTTAACTGTATTTAATGCATGTTGTTAATTATTATGATT
>NW_026461728.1:0-80919 GCF_021730395.1 Mercenaria mercenaria | reverse complement strand
TGCAATAATTACACAGTGATACGTGAAATACGGAAATGACGTTGACGCGCCAAATGGACGTCGACGTTTAGACGCCACAAATGGCTGATAAAAGTGCATCACTGAAATAATAATATGTTTTCTACCTGATCTAAATGTAACCTTCTGGCCCCGTGTTCACAAACATTTTCAGTCTCAGCTGAGTTTGGTAATGAAACTTTATTTGTCATTTATATCTAAATAGCATGATTAAAACTAAATTTTAAATTTATAACGATTTTCAAACAATTTTTCAGTAATGATTGTCAGTCTCAGTTAGAATTTAACCTTGAAGTTTTAGTAAAATTTATATTAAAATTTCAAACTCAAACTCAGCTGAGTCCGAAAATGTTTTGTGAACACGGGGCCTGTCCGAGTGAGGCTCTCGGAGATTTACGGAGATTCACGAAGATTTTTACGAACACTTTCATCTTCGTCCATAGTGATGGAGCTCGTTACTTTACAAAAAGGAAAGTTACAACTTGTGTTTGGTGGATATATTTTTAATAAGGACAAACGTCATAAGGATAAATAGTAATAAAACGTATTGGCGACGTGTCATACAAGAATGTTCAGGTCGAGCTGTAACCATCGGGGAACCACCGAATACCGAAGATGCCGAGGAACAAAACGATACACCATCATAGAGGCCCTTAGAATTACCAATATCTAATAAACAAACTGAAAAAGAAGCAAGAAATTACTCTGGAAGTAAATCATAGTGGCAATAAGCACGTTATTATTGTAATTTTTTACACGCGATCTGTTTCAGGCCTGTGCCACCATAAATAACCGAACATGAGCGAATATTAGTTTTTTTAAATGCGTATATATATTTTTGGATTAAATTGATCATAAACATCAAATACATGAACGATCTTTTCTGAATACATAATATTTTAATAAATATACTAACTGAATTACATGCTGAAAGTTTTTACCTGTGAGGTTCGTGTTCGTGGACTGAAATAAAACATTGCAAACTTTGCGCTAAACAAGCTATCAAGAACAATAAGTGAAGGCAAAAAACAAAACTAAAAAGGTATTATATATATATATTAACTGCACTTGAAAAAAGACTACGTCGATTATTATGTAATGAATACCTTCCTAGGAGATAAAAACAGGTGTCATTACGCCATAACAAGGTCCAAAATTATTATAAGTTACTTGAGGCTTCTATCCATCATGATATGAAGATCAAAATTAACGACGTTTGAGACAATGTGGGCGGCGTTAGTGAAATTCTATAGTTTAACTACAGTAAGTTATTCGGTGGTTATTTTTTGACAATCGTAAAAAAACGGTTATGGCGTTGATTTATAACAATAACTCTTAGGCTAATGTTTCCTTCTAAATAATCAAATAATTAAAAGCGATAGTATTGTATACAGGCTTGTGAAATTATCTCTGTTTTATTGTTATATGCTTTTGTTCATGCAATTATTATTCCTTACATATGTATACAGGTTTCTGTTACTACTTATGTAGATATAATATGCATATGTGTTAGATCTCAGTTATAATTGGAATTGATATTCAAATTCATCTTAATATGCAATTGTGATTTGTACATTGAACTTATATTGTACCTATGTTTTGTAATTATGCTTTGTAAATTGAAATGTTATATATTATAATATGTACTCTTCAATCTTTGGAGGCAATAAAGATATCTATCTATCTATCTATATAAAGTTTGCTATGATCAAAGGAAATCGCATAACTTGAGTCGATACTGATATATATAATCCACTAAATAGACGTTTTGTTGTTCGTCAATATCTTAAACCTTACCTAAATAATGTCTTTAATTTTGCAGAGAAAGGGAACGTATATCATTTTTTGTCATACTTCAATTAATTTGAATGAATTTAAACCATATTGTTTAACTTCTTTTCATTATTGACTAAATTACAGATATTATCTTACGAATATGAACAAAATGAGCTGTTATCTGTGACATAGAATGATATTATTTGACACGAAACTTGTCCAGTATGTCCTAGTATGTCCAAACTAAGCTCATTGTCATCAAAATTGAGTTGTTGTCACATAAAAGTATCAGTGTTACACTTAATCGAACTGGTATTAAATTTTATGACAGCTGTGTAAGTTTGGTCAGTATCTGACAAAAATTTTCACAACTGCACATTTAATACCACCACCCATTAACTGAACATTAACCGTAAATGTTCGAGTCTTAATCTTGACTGTCTGAAGATTGTAGACCGAACCTTTTCAGATATGTGTAAAGATTTCAAGGTAATTTAACCCCTGAAAAT
This sequence comes from Mercenaria mercenaria, assembly GCF_021730395.1. Lineage (NCBI taxonomy): Eukaryota > Metazoa > Mollusca > Bivalvia > Venerida > Veneridae > Mercenaria > Mercenaria mercenaria. Next base: position 78,616 of record NW_026461728.1, on the reverse strand, counting down.
GAAGAAAAAGTGTAAATAAATTATGTGCCCATGTGGGTTTTTTCGAGCTTTTGTCGCGTCGGCGTTTTGTCGTGTCGATGTTTTGTCTGTCGATGTTTTGTCGCGCTCCAAGTATAATATGCCTACGTAACTGTATTGGTCCTCTGTATTTAAACAGAATAATCTGCGTGTTTTATCTTCTGTATAGTAGTTTATATATTGCTGAAATAAAACGAGATTGCACACATGTAAGCATGAAATCCACCGTTTGTCCTACATGCATTGTGTCTTAATACAAACGTTTTACACCTTCCGGAAACGGACGACTGCAACACAGGACATGCCCGAAGGTGATACGGAAATGATAACAACTAGGGATCTAAATGAGAAAATACAACACACAACAGCTTAATATTTTATTGTGCATGAGCGTATATTTAAAATAATAATATGTAACAATAACACAGAATACCATACGTACTTAAAGATTAGCAACAGTGTAACTAGTCAAACTCTCAAGAGAAAAAAAAATAAATTTGCAAATTTTCGAAGAAAATCATCAGCAAATAAATAGTAAATAAACTTTTGGACAAATTAATCGCGCGGACATGATTAGAGCACGTGGTGATAGCGCTAAAGCGCTGTTATTAGTAACATCCGCAAAATAAGTAAGCCTACAGAATTCCTTGATGTAACAATTTCTGATTAGAATGTTGTATTTTACAAACAATGTCAAAATATAATATAAACACATTTGAAACTTCTATTAGGGTCTTAAATTACACTAAATATTTTTTTTTGAAAAATAATATTGTGTTGCTTCTTGTTTGCGTTGTACACATTGTGCCAGATATAATCACCAGAATAGAATGTTATTCTGTTTCTAGGACACAGCTATATACATAATGCAATAATGTCTTTTATTCTGTGTCATAGTTTGACATTTGTCTACTGCTAAATGCCTAAATGTTTGCTGTTCATTATAGGAACATAACAATTAAATGAAATCAGAGACAGTGTTACGGTCAAGGAAGACTGGCGAGTATAACACCAAGGAGAGTTTTGTTACAGTAAGACCATCAACATAATTAGATATGATTAACTGCCAGAAGATAACCGAAAATAAGATAAAAACATGTTTATAACGACTCCAAATACACAACAACTGAAATTTCTTAGACAGTACCTATAAATCAACATGTGGTCGGCGATTTATTAGGTCTGCCTGTTACCAAAAAATGAAAGAAACTTCTGCGTTCACAGCACGGCAAATCTAGTTAACCCTATTTCCAGAATGTGGACATTATCATGACTTGTACTTAAACATTATGTGTTGCTGAGCTTAATCGTACTATGGACCGAAAACAAGTGCATTAAACAGAGTCCTTAAGCTCGTGTGAGTCTCCTTTGGTGTCTATGTTACATCTAGGAATTAACAATGTTACAGAAAGGAAATATTTCATGATCAAAACTTTTCATACACATTTTTTCTTTTAGAAAAAAAAAGACAAAAAAAGTGGTATCTGTGTTCTGAAAAAAGCTGAAAAATAATTGACTAGAGTTTAAGAAAATAGGTAGTAACTGTCAATATTAGACCTTTTCTCATCCCTTTAGGAATGCTACCAACACCAGTGGGATTGGGAAAATGCTCTTGGAAATTATTTTTATTGGGAAAATTTTCAAATTACCAAAATTTATTTAAAGGTATTTTTTAGTAAATTATCAATGGATTGCATTTCAGTAATTGCTGAACAGCATAACTGTTGTTTTATCAACAAAATATAAATACAAATTGGCAAAACTATCAAAAGGTAATCCTCATTTGGGAATTTAAAATTAAAAATTTAGAACAAAAACCCATACATTTTAGCTTTGAGATTACCTCCTTTTACCGGAGGTAGACTAATAGGGGGAGGGGGAAAGCCTTGAATATATTATCCATGATTTGTCAAGTTTGTACTTGTTTTTATGTCCAGGAATGCTTACACAGCCGACAAAAGCAATGACATTGTTAAGATGATACTAACTCTGGCTTTTCAACTTTTTTGTCCAAGCAGAAAGATTTTCACTGATTCTACCGTTTTCGCCGAATACAGTCCTTCAATACAGAGTGATAAACATGACTCTGTTAACGAAAGACCGACTATACGGCTTTCCATTAAAATATTACATTCTAATATGAACAAAGACAAGACACTTTGTTTGTTTAAAGCCACTCGCGTGCGTAAATGAACGTCACGAGTGAGCTACTTTTCCTGTTGCAGTTCGAAGTGTAACACTCGACTGTCACTAAAAAGCGTGTCTACGACCGCCTAGCCCTGTTTAAGACAATGATGGAAAGAAGATGATATGTATGTATCATCTTTCATATTCGTATATCAGAAATAATGCACAAGTAAATCAAGTAGTGAAAATGCAAATTTGTTGTTTATCCATTCCACTTGTCTGAGTTTTTAATATCCATAATCCGGGTCCTCAATATACAATGAACGTCCACAGGATTACTATGTAAACAAATCGTAGTAAAACAAATAAAATGTAGGTTCCTGTAGGGTCGTAGGTTTGACTTGCGCGGAATCGGTACGAAACAAAATTGGAAGCTAGTTAACCCTACCATTTACGGCTTGTACTAAAAAATTTATACTTCGGTTTCAAGGACACATGGCAATAAAGGAATGTTTTCAAACACCAAATTACAGACAAGAACACCAGTACCTACAAGGATTTAAACGATTTCTTCATGGAGCAGATGGAACTAAAAGAAATAAGTGAGCAAGAACACTTCATTGAGCAACTGTTCAGTGACTTTGATGGTAAATAAAACATCATTATCCGTGTTCTCTTTCTACATGTCCATGCCTAAGTATACTAAGTGTTGTTTCCTTCAGTCAGATGATCTAATTTCCATTCTAGTTGATGTCTTTGATGAAATAAGGTATTTCTGTACAATCTACTAATACGGTTCTTGATTAAACTGAACAAGAAACAGCATAGCAAGATCAGTAAGGAAAAGTACCCTCACATGCTTTATTTTGCCATTCACTTCTGAATGTACATCCTTCTCCAAAACCACGTTGAAGTCCTGTCGAATTCTGGTAGTTCCATGTGAATAAGTACTAGCGTTTAACAGTGACACTGTCCTCCCACACGGTGCTGTGCCAAGCATTCGGCCGAATAGCGATATTTATAATATTGATGCAGCCATTCACAATTATTTTTGTGTCCATGCACAAGAGTAAAACATCTGTTCACAATATTGTGTTCATTCACAATAACAATGCATGTGTTCATACTCTTTTATGTGTCCATACACAATATTAATGCATCCATTCACATTCATTCATATGTTTGTCCACAATAATAAAACATCTGTTCACCATATCAGAAAAGATGAGAAATAAAAATATCATGTATTTTTTAACTTCTCAAGAAATTCACTTAACAATATGGAAGAATTTGAAACAAGAGAAGGATTAACAGTCAAAATTGAGGAAGTAGGCCAAGAACAGCCTATAAAACGATTTAAAAGTTTTGATTATGGACAAGTAGGCATATTAAAAGACCAAAACACAGAAAAATCAACAAAAACTTCAACAAAATGGGCTGTCTCTATTCTAAAAGGATTTTGTATTTATGGAATTATTTTATGGACAATCCAGTTTAAAAGAGTTTAACAGAATAAAAACATAACATTTGTATTCTAAATCCATCAAATGATGTACTACTAGAGAACAGAACATAAAAAATGTGACTTATATACGCGCGTTCATGGGTTTATACCGCAGACAAAACTAATCTTTAGAATTAACACAATAATATATAGAAAAAAGACAGTATTAACCTTATCTAACTATAATGGCCGGTTATAAGTCAGACATGAGATACGCCGCCTGATGGGAAAAATTGATTTTTACCAGCCCTTGTGATATTATTATGCTACCTATCACGGCTTTGGTGTAAAAGATCCAAATATCTACTTTCTTTCACTAAGCGAACATTGAAGTAAGTTTGACCAACTTCTGTACTATAAAAAGATGTCAACATCAAAGCTTCAAATTACAGTAGTGTAAGTATCATTTTAAGTAATTTCATTATATAAAACTCACACAAATATCAAAACAAGTGATTAAATGCTGTTAGTTTATTTTATTTCCCTTGCTGTCAACAAAAATCAAGAAGACGTCATTTTAGCAGTACGAGTGTTGAAACCTTAAGCAAAAAGCATGAATCAAATAGATTCGATATAGTGTAAAAACACACTATGTGCTATAAGACTAGTTATCGATTCTAATATGCCCTTAAATCAAAAACATAGATAAAATATAGAAGCGCTCTTTCCTTGGTTCACAACACAAAACCGTTTGATACACCGCATTTTAATGTGACGTCATTCTAGCGCAAGAGTATTTTAACAGACTGAAGGAAGTATATTAGAATATGACTTTGAAAGAAACTTAGGACTAGATAGGATTATTTTTTTAACATATGCAGATAGGATGAAGGATCTGAGCCTTGATTGTGGTGGGTTTGAATGTGGGGCCCAGATGAACAGTTTGACCAATAGCTAGAAATGTTTTACACCTGTGTCAGGACTAAGAAAGGTACAGAATACTCAAAACCATCTCTTATTGGTATACGGGCAGGAATAAACAAATATCTAACCAAGTTATCATTTTAAAGGAAGATTTCGCTGATGCGAGATAGAGCTTTCATGGGTTCTAAACAGGATTTTGGGGGTAAGATAAAATCCCTAAAAAGAGAACGATTTGATGTATGTGCATACAAGGAAGCAATCAATGAAAATGGCATGAAGAAACTTTATCAATCAGGTGTATTTTCTACAGAAAGCCCAAAATCAAAGTTTTAAATTATATTACAGTTTGGCCGAAGAGGCAGGAAAGGACTGCGTGATCTGAAGAAGAACTAATTCAAACTGGAAACAGATTCATCTGGCATTAGATAGATTACTATGCTCATTAAAACCTGCAAGTGATCCAACACCCATCACAAGGACTAGACAATAAGTGAGAGACAATAAAAAAACCTATAATGTTGAACAAGCTGGGGACAAGCATTGTCTAGTTTCTAGTTTCCTTAAGTATGTCTCCAAACTTAACCGAAAGTGTGGTGCTTTCTTTTTAGATGGCCCCTTTCCGGAAAATTACAGAAAAGTGACAATGAGTTTGGTATGGTAACCATACCAGTGGCGGTAACCAACATTAAATACTTACAGCCCCGTATGTCCCTGCTGAGGCAGGGTTTGAGTATTCGCCACACCAATCATTGCATTAGCGCCACAACCCTTATACATGACTAGGGGACTGGTGGTGTAAAAGACTGCAATCCTGCCTGTAACAGGTCACCGGAATGTGCAAAGTCACTGTTCTTATATAAAGCCAATAGGAAAAGACCATCAAAATATCAGTAAAATCTTATTTAGTACAAATCTAAATGAAGAGTACTCAGAGTACATATCAAATGATGAAACCTGTGCAATTACTCAAGGTATTAACAACCATCAGTCACTTGGCTGCGGTAAAACTGTGGCTGTGGATGTTAGTCCAAATACAGATGTAACTACCTCAGGCTATATTAACAAATATAACCAAAACCAAATGTCAACCAACTCTGGCAGCATGCATTTTCTGACAGGCAACATTTACAACAGTACAATAAATGTATACATCCGTCAGAACGACATGTAAATTTATTACTCTAGTCATGCTAGTATGTAAAAAAGACAACATATTTTGAGTAAAATTATAAACCGATTTGGTTTTAATAAAGATGTATGAGCAACACTGTCAGAACTGAAATTTAATTAAATACTGTCATATAAACGTTGCGTATAAAGTGTTATTTTTGAAAATACTTCTACAAGTTCTCTATGGTGATATGTCGTAGAGACAATGCCTTTTTTTAAAAAAAAATAAAATATTTGTAAATTGACACGCAATGGAGCAAATGACACGTTCGCCCACCAGTGATGAACCATAAGACATCCTACTTACGGTCATTGTAAAACCCTGATGTATATCTACAGGTACATTTGAGCAGTGCCATGAGAAACCAACATAGAGAATTGGAACCCCAGCCTGGAATCCAGACCAGTTCTGCTCATCCGCGCAGTCTGGGCAGGATCCATGCCTTTTTCGCTTTCAAGGCTATATAGCAATCAGAGAAACTGTTAAGCAAACAGCTTGATCCTGACCAGACTGCGCAGATGCCGCAGGCTAGGTCTGGAGCCATGCCTGGTCGCATACCCACTATGTTGGTTTTCTCATGGCATGGCCATTTATACATTGATGGTAAACTTTTGGCAAAATTTGTGCAATAAGAATAATTAGCATTGCAAACTAACGTTCCATTTTTTTTTCAAAATGGCCATTTATTTATTGACATTTAAGGTCACTTTTAGCATATATTTCAATTTTTAGTGGCCTACTAATTGATTACAGTATCTAGTTTCACTTTTACTGGTTGATGTTAAGCCCTTTGATATATATGCCATTTGGTTTGTGAATTTATGAATTAATTAAAATTCTAATTGACACTCACCATCTTTTTTATTGTTGTGTTGTTGAAACCCACACGTGACATGGCCAGAGCATGTATCTTGTTTCGTTCCATTCGCCCAGATTAGTAAGATAAACAAAGCACAAATCAATGTTATAAAACTTCAGTGACCATAAGCAAGAATTCATTGTAATGTTTGTAATCCCTTATGCAATGATATCACTTCCGCGGTTGAAAAATCTCCGTAACGAATTTCACAATTATTACCTTACACAGATAATAAAACTTGTAGCGGCCCTATAATCTTGTAATGGATAACTAAAACATTTCTGCATAAAACAATAAAATCCAATGTTCGAAACTGAAAATAAATTAGAATTCTCGCTTAGGTGTTTATCGATATTTTTAGAAAAAGGCTGTATGATATACTTATTGGCAAAACTGTAGTAAACCGGAATTTCAATTCATTTCGGGACAACCATAAATACTGGGGAGAAAAAGAACAGCAGAATACTGGCGCGTGATTTAACAAATATACCGACACTGAAAATAGCACTACCGTATTTAACTCAATATTTATCAGAGGATACATATAAGAATCAAAATAAATTATAGGAAAAGTGTGCTTTATCACTATTTAGACACTCCGAATCAGTTATACGTCGTACGGAATAATTTCACTCGGGCTACGTCCTCGTGAAATTATTACGCCCGACGTATAACCTCTCGGAGTGTCTAAATAGTGATAAAGCACACTTTTCCTATAATTTATTTCTTAAATAACATGGTTTCTGACATAATACACAATAGGTGCACTGACATGTTTATCTATTTCTTCACTTACCTTCTCAATACTTGCGTCACCTTCTACATTTTAAGCTCGACTATTCAAAAATAGGTAGAGCTATTGGACTCATCCATGCGTCGGCGTCGGCGTCCCGATTTGGTTAAGTTTTTGTATGTAAGCTGGTATCTCAGTAACCACTTGTGAGAATGGATTGAAACTTAACACACCTATTCACTGCGATAAAATGACTTACACTGCACAGGTTCTGTTATGCATTTTTACAAAATCATGCCCCTTTTATGACTTAATTTTTTGGTTAAAGTTTTATGACTTCAAAAAGTTAAATTTCTATTACACTGATCTAAGGCAAACTCTAATGAAACTAAAGTATGTATTAATTTATGAATGTTAAAAGCTAGAGTTAATTGTTACTACATAAGTGGATTTTATGTGAAATCCAACGACAGGTTATTCGAAACATTCATTCGATAAACTTCAATATATTATGACTCGTAAATTCCGCTAACCGCATTTGTCAGTAACTTATCACCACGAGAAAACCTATCAATTTATTTCACGTGCATATCTGATTTGCATATATACGCCATGTAATAAGAGACATTGTTTTTCTTCTTTTTATTGCCTTATCTCGGTTTAGTAGAAAGGAATGACAGCTTTCACCATTATTTCTTATAAAATATTCTAGCTTTATCTAACTATCACACTACCACCTACTCGCACGGTTCTTTGTTGCTTTGTTTTCTTCAGAACAGTCAATACAAAATATTTACTTTTTGATAATGTAGGTAAATATCAAATTTTATGGACCTGAGCAGGATAAAAAAACCGATTCATTAATTGTATTTCTCTTGACCTTTAAAATTTCTGCAATCTGTTTATTATTGCAGGTTTCATGTCCACCTCCCTGTGAATAATACATCTGCAGTCGTCTCTAAATTATATTCTGTACTTGCAACATGTATAAAAGTTGAGTTCTGTTCAACCAGGGTATAGGGGACGTGGACGGTAGCTTGCATTTCCACTACCGTCCAGACACAGGCTCAATCAAAATCTGTGCTTCCGGGAAATCTACCCTTAACTTTTATATTTTATCCTGCAACAATTTAATTTGTTTCGTGTTTAGCGACCTCTGGTTTTCCACATTTTCTATTTCATCAAATAAACCAAGTCAACCGAGTAAACTAAAACAGTGCTTCTCACCTTGCACCTTTTCAATTTCGTCTCGCATCTTTTGTAGTTGTTTGTCCGCGTTTTCCTTACGATGTTCCAAGACAGAGAGGCTAGTCTCTTCTAATCTTCTCATCTCTTTGTCCCATTGGTCCACTTTGGCTTCCACTCGTACATGTAGCATTCTTTCCAGTGTTTGTTTGGCGTATTGAAATTTTGAACATAATTGCTCATTTTCAACAGAATACGAAAATTGAAGAGAGCATATGGAAATTAAACACAAATTCTAATATGCTTGTCTCTGTTAAAACACTCCTACGCTAGATTGACTCCACGTTTACGTGCGATGACGGGATGGGAGGGGGGGGGTGGGAAAAAGGGGGGGGGGGGGGGGGGGGGGGGGGGGAAAAAAAAAAAAAACTAAGCTTTGTTGACCAAGACAAGCGCTTCTACATTTTATCTAATGTTTTAGATTAAGGGCATATTTAGAATTGAAAATAATTTATAGCACAATCGTGCTTTAACACTATTTATACACTGCGCTGCGCCCTCGTGAAATTATTACGCCCGACGTATAACCACCCATCGTGCATAAATAGTGTTAAAGCAATCTTTTGCTATAAATTATTTCTTAAATAAAGAACAAATCCATGGTTTCTATAAACGATATTGAAATATTTCATGGAAAACAACTGAAGATGACAACAGGATGTAAAAATAAAAACAATAAAAAAAGTAACGTAATCCAATGAAACGCCTTTGCTTTCGGGTGCAAAATTTTAATTATGTTTCAAAATTGCGAAATTTAGCTTAGGGTAATTGCAAAGACAAAAAGAAATAAAAATCAATGTTGTTGACGTATGTTTGCAAGATATGTATTTATTTCTGATTTTCTGGTTACTTCAATGACATTAAATTCAAACGATTAAATCATCTAAATCAAAATGTTTTGCAATCGAACCGAATGAGCACGAAAGTTGAAAATAACACTAATTACAGAAAAAAGGAGAGAAAAAAAGCGTTTTGCGTTTTTTTTTTTTTGTTTTTTTTTTTAAATTATTCATTTTAATATTGTAGTTAAATTGTTTTGATTCTATACGGACAAATTGGCTTCAAAGAGGTAGGTAAACAGAAAAATATCAACATTTTAAATGATTTGGAAACACAATTCAAAACCAATAAAGGTTATAGTTAAATTGATATTACATAAAACTATCTAAATATCGCTAGTTATATCTTCTTAACATAATATTTCTGGTGACTAAGTTTGTTAGAGCGACTTTTAAGTACCATACCCTCCTAAGTAGTTTGTATTTACTTTTTGATTACAATTCTTACTATTAAATGTACATTCCTAAAGATACATTAAGCCTGAAATATAAACAATTATCTCAGAGTTCTATGCACACATAAACTAAACATGTGTATAAACAGTGCTATGTCTTAGGTTTGAAAAACTATATATAGTTTGGTTTTGACGTGGGAGAGTTCAATTTACAGACTCGTCTGCCGACAAGGGAAATCAGCATGATTTACTTTGCCGTATTGAGCTAAGAACCACTATCTTACTGATTAACGTAACCTACTAACGGACCGTTCCATTAGTAAAAGTACAAACAACATCGCTGACCTCTAAACCGAACAATACACACTAATCTGTATATATTATATACTTTGCGCCACAATATCATTATCATTTGATACCAACATTATTACAAACTTAATAGTACTAGAGCTTACACACTGAGCTTCCTTCTATTATATGACATTTGGTTACTTACCAAATCATTCAAGTTTCTACTTTCTAAATTTATATAGATAATCAGCAAGATAAACTTAAAACGAACCATCCATATTAAGACCGATTCATCGCTATTTTCAGCTCATGTATCACTTCCAATATTTCTAAACTTTTGACATCGTACAACATGTACAATTATTTCTAATATATCTGGATATGGTGCCTGCTTTTCAATTTTGTCTTTCGACACTTCCCGTGATACGTAAGGCTCCATAAACATCAGATCCCCGTTCCTAAATTCTAGTTTGTTAGTTCGCCATTGATTTCTCGTTTTGGGCAAACCCTTTTCTTTTATCTGGGCCCAAATGCCGATCTTGGTGGATTACACGCCGCAACCCTGTAACTTGAAGTTCCATGTTCACCGCCGTTTGAATACTATGTCTCTAAAATTGCTTTTTGCTGCTTTAAATATAGGTAAATGTTAGAGTTACTGCTCAACCCGGGGCTAGAGGGCGTGGACGAAAGCATGCATTTCTTAGCTACCGTCCATGAACAGGCTCAATCAAACCGCGCCTGCCACATTTTCGTTTTCTGTCGTTGAGCAGACCTGTGAAGTTTACTTACTTTCTTTATTTTATCATCACAGCACGTTGTTGAACGTGTGGCGGCCGTAAAAGTCTCGCGCCGTACGATTCATCAGGGCAGTTATATTTCGAATCTTCTCAGATCGTTCGCACTACTTTTATGTCGTGTTTATTGGTACTGTTTTCGTTTCTCAACATGACCATTTCGGCTTGAGTGGTTCAAATACTCCTGCTATCATAGCCTTGGGCAATGTAAAAACACCCCTTGGATATGTGCCTGATTTTTAATTTTGTCTTTGGGACTGGTTTCCTGTGGATAGGCAGGCTCCATACCTCAAAACCCCTTTCCTAAATTCTAGTTTTTTAGTTTCAGCCCATTGTTTCACGTTTGGGCAAACCCTTTATTTGATCGGGGACCAAAGCGCCGCTCTGATGGAATTACACGCCGCGACACGTGTATCATAGAAGGTTCCATGTTCACCGCCGTTTGAATACATCTGCGGATGTCTCTAAATTGCTTTTTGTACTTTTAGCATATTTAAATGTTGCGTTCTGCTCAACGCGGAGCTAGAGGTCGTGGACGGTAGCATGCATATCCACTACCGTCCATGAACAGGCTCAATCAAACCGAACCTGCAACATTTTCGTTTCTGTCATGTTGAGCGACTTGTGGAGTTTCTACTTTTCTTTATTTTATGTAGTGGTCCTCAATCAAGTGTGTTCCATTATCCTATTAGGGTTAAATATAGCCCCGCCAAAGGCGCCACATGGTTTATATAGACTTGGGAAAAATTTGAAAATCTTCTTGTCCATGACCACAGGGCCTAGGGCTTGGATATTTGGTATGTAGCATCATCTAATAGCCCTCTACACAATTTGTTCTAATTATCCCCCTAGGGTCAAATATGGCCTCGCCCAGGGGGTCACATGGTTCATACATACTTATATAGGAAAACTTTGAAAATCTTCTTGTCCAAAACCACAGTGCCTAGGGCTTTGATGTTTAATATGTAGCATTATATAGTAGTCCTTTAAGAAGACGTTTCAAGTTATCTTCCTGGGGTCAAATATGGCCTCGCCCTAGGGGTCACATGGTTTATATAGACTTCTGTAGGGAAACTTTGAAAATCATCTTGTCTAAAAGCACAGGGTCTGTTGCTTCGATTGTTCAAATTATTCCCCTGGGATTAAAACTGGCTTCGCCGATAGTCTTAATTATGACCTACTGACCTACTTTATTGTTTTCTGAAGGTACAGTATAGACATTTTGACCACGCGTATAACTTTGATGCAAATTTCAATATTCATCTTGAGTAGTCTTAATTGTGAACTTCTGACCTACTTTCTAGTTTTAGCATAGAAGTTTGGATCACCTGTATAATTTTTGATACAGATTGCAATACTCATCTTTAATATTCTTACCCTTGACCTGTTGACCAACTTTCTTGTTTTTTTATGCTACATGAAAGAGATTACGACCGCCTGTATAATTTTTCATACAGATTTCAGTAGTTATCTTGGATAATTTTTATCGCGACATACATGTACTCACCTCCTTTCTTTTGTTTTGGAAGCTTTAGCAAAGAAATTCGAGCCACATGTATAATTTTCCAATAATTATCTCAAATAATCTGCTTAGAATATCACAAAACTTGTCAGTGGCATCCTGGCATGGATCTGTATCAAGTTTGTTCAAATGGTTAACTCATTTATATAATAGAAACGTTTAACTGTTCAAGCAAACAACTAAACTCAGCCAGCGATGTAGGTCCATCATGGCCCTCTTGTTAATTGGTATTCTCATGGGAGTATGAGTATATTGTGCATCCCTTGTCGCAGATTTGGTTTGTTTTATTATCACAGCAGCGTTGTTTGTGCCGTGTGGCGGCCGTAAAAAGTCTCTCAATCAGGGCTGTTATATTTCGATACTTCTCAGATCGTTGGCAGCTGGGGGGGGTGGGGGGGGAGGGGGGCGACGTTATGTCGTGTTATTTGTAATGTTAAGTTTTTCTCAACAGACTATTTCGGCCTGGGTGGTCCAATAACTCCCGCTTTCACAGCCTTGGTATTATTTAATCACCCCTGGATATGGGTGACTGCTTTTTAATTGGTTTTTTGACAGTAATCTTGGTGATAGGCAGGCTCCATAACATCTTGATCCCTCCCTAAATCCAGTTTGTTTTAGTTTCTGCCCATATTTGAAACTAAAACTTACAAATCATGGGCCAATAATCAGAAAAAACAACACAACATGCCCCTTAAAAAGACGCCCAATTAATTGTGTATCTCGTTTGGGGCAAACCCTTATTTTATCTGGGGACCAAAACGCCGCTCTCATGGAATTACACGCCTCAACACGAGTATCATTGAAGGTTCCATGTTCACCGCCGTTGAATATATACTGCGGATGTCCTCTAAATTGATGTTTTGTACTTTTAGCATGTGTCACAGAATGTAGAGTTCTGCTCAACCCGGGGCTAGAGGCGTGGACGGTAGCATGCTTTCCACTATCCGTCCAACAACAGGCTCATCAAACCGAACCTTACAACAATTCCGTTTCCTGTCGTGGTTGATCGACTGTGAAGTTTCCACTTTCTCTATTGTGTTGTAATGAAAGACATTTTTATTTTGATCCTTTCTTTAGATAGGCAGCCAGACGTTATTATTACATTTAATAATGCATAAGCTTACTAATTGTTGAATAAAATATTGTTTAAACCAATAATGTTTTATGTTATCTGGATGATATTCTTTATATGAATTTGTTTTTTGCTCATATGGTAGTACTATTTATCCCCGAAAGCTTCGTAAGATAAAACTCCATCGGCATCACGTGATTTAATAATTCAAAATTAGTTGAATTAGCTATACAAGTAGTTACGCTGAGTTCAATGAACGCAAAACAATATAGTACAAATAAACTTCTTTAGTAAGGCTACCACTATAATAAACTGCATAAATAGTTTGCTAATTTCTACTGTCATTCAGATTTGAAACAAGTATTTAAAAATAAAGCTGGACACCAAACTGAAAACAAAATTTATGTTAGCCTTCAATCAATTTACAGTGGGAATTGTTGTCGTTATTTGAATTCAATAAACTTTTACAGTATCATCTATATCATATGTACTAAAAATGTGATGTATCTTGTAATCTTTGAATTAAAATATCCGGTTTTATTTTCATTACTTGTGAATATTTTTGCAACAACTCGAGCGTTCATAATTAATTGCAAGTAGTTTTGATTATAGATGAAATACAAAAATAGATTATTACATTCCAATTATATGTTTGTTAAACAAAATAATTCATGCTAATAGCAACTAGACACCATTCCTCACTTAATTTTATTTTACATAAGAACTTAAACACAGATTTTTTCCCATAAATCCTCGTTTTTTTTATACAGAAACAGTTATTACCTAGATGTGTTCAAAATAAAATTGCAGTAACTGTATATAGAAACAATTATTATTTAATTGTGTTCTTGATATTTATAGAAATATTTGAGATATTGTAGTTTCCACATTCCAAAATATCTCTATTACTTGCTATTCAGTATTACTTATTTATTCATTTAATTTTTGTCTCTAATAATTTACTTCACTTTATTTATCAATCTCCGAGCGTTTTGGCGTTCTGCCAACAGTTGTTTTTGAAGCGATATTTTTATTTAACCTGTGAAGTTATGTAATGTTAAATTTTGAAATTGTTTCTGCATGAAAAGGAAGTAAACAGTTATGTAGTTTATCTGCAGTGAATTTAATGTGATGTGTGAGATCGAAAATGATTACATCGTTTCTTTTTTATTTGCCAATCTTGAAAAGAAAAATTTTCTCTTTAAAATCTGTTAAGGACTTGTTTTAACCCAAAGGCATATAAGGGCGATTTTACGAAACTAGTTACACGATCTAAAGGGTTGATTTGAATACATCTTTTGACGTTTAAAAAGAAACAGGATTTTATTCTGGAAATGTAATTAAAATTATTTGTTATTCTGGTCGCATTTTTAATCCTTATAACGGAACAGCCAAAACGAGAGCTCTTTGTATTGCTAATGTAAATAATTGTAAATAAGCACCAATATAGTATGTTTTGATCGTAACATTTTAGAAGTATTTGAAATCATTGCAGCATTACTGCAAAGAATTGTCTTCTACTGCATTTCTGAAAAGTAATGTCCTCTGAAGTTAATGCGAAGTAATACCCTCTGAATGGTAATGAGAAAAGGTATTTCTGAAAGAATGTCCCTGAAGTAAATTGGAAATAAAATCATACTGAAGGGAATGGGGGAACAATGGCTTTCGAAAAGTAAGTCCTCTAAGTAAATTCGAAAAAATATCCTTTCTGAAGGAATGAGACATGTCATTTCTGAAAAGTAATGTACTCTGAAGTTATTGCGAAATAATATCTTCTGAGGAGAATGAGAAATGGCATTTCTGAAAAGTAATGTCCTCTGAAGTTAATGCGAAATGACATTCCTGCAAATAATGTTTGTCAAGTACGAATTACATTTTTTGCTTTGTTTGTTTGACTTATATTAGCGTTAATAGACGTAGAAGATGGCACTTACATGTAGATACAAAGAAAAAGAATCAGAATCAGAATTAGAAATAGACCACAAGGTCAAAATACACAAATATAGGAACACAGTGGGGCAAAGCTGCCTGTGAGTATCTAAATGTTCATGTTTTATACACTGACTTTTTAAATGAAATCGACAGAATCTCAAAGAGATTTTCTTCGAAATTAACAGAAATTAACGTTTATGCTTTATTTTGCATACACCGTATATATTTACGTGTCATCTTTGTATGAGTTATGGCGAAATGACTTAGTGACCATTTTTATTACAAAACACTGAAACACTCATAAACGATGGACTTCGCTAGGCTATGAACTAAATCTCAATTAAATAATTACCGTCGCTAAACTATGCATTGAAGCACTCATAACCGATGGCCGCCGATAGCTAAATCATTTTATTGATTACCACGCACTAAAACACCCATAAACGATGGCCATCGGTATTCATCAGACAGTAGGTTACTAGTCTCGTATGAAGACTTTACATACACACGCTCTCCAACCTTCATGACAGCCGGTGCACTGAGAGAACTACAACTGCTAAATTTTTCCTCAAATTCCGTGCTAGTAGCAATCATGTTTCGCCTTCCCCCCGGGTGCCACATGGAAAATACCATAAAAGAAATCTCCCTCGGTTACACGCATGCGCAGTGAAGTGATAAAGACAGCGACTGTGCAGTAAAATATCCCATCTTCGGTTATACCCTCCTCCTGCATTTAGTAGTAACGTGTTGAATATAACATCCTTGTCGATTGGGTGAAACCCGTTGTCCGTTGTATAAGCATTAAATGGCAATTAGTGGATGTTCCGGTCCCTCTGTAAGAAACATAGAAACAAATATATTATCAATTTACAACTGAATGGACTAAACAGGCTACCTTACGTTTAAGACAAGACACTGATATAAAAATGAATAGTGTTTTTTTCTTGTTTGTTTGTTTGTTTGTTTCTAAAAAGACCTGTCTATGTTATGTTACAACAATTTTGTTTGATTATCATAGATGAATAGAAAGAAGTTTTTTTTTTTCATTAATAAAACTCCATTGTTATTCTTGCATTATCTGAACTCAGGAAACAATACCAGTTATAGTAAACATACTAGCGTGTGTATAATCTGACAGGTGTTTACTTTTTTTTGTTCGGGTAAGTATCGAGTGCAGGGGAAACACTTCTTTTCGGCAATTCTCATATGATAGCGTATTTTCGCTTGGCAATTCGGTATCCTTCGGATGTAACTACAGCTTAACGATCTTCCGTAAAAATCGGAGAATGCCGAAATCACATACGAAATCGGAATTTGCCGATGTCATTACGTGTCTACTCCTTAAGTAGTTTTACGGGTAAACAGAAAAAGGCAATAACTTGCTGATTATTTAATACAATAATTATCGAAACGAATTGAAGAAAGGGAGAATCCAATCCTAATAAACAATCATTTGTGTTGCAAAGCGAATGGATATATACATATCACATGTTTCATTGATCAAGTTTTCAAATGCGATAGAAGGGCGATTTTAAAATATCTTGAGTGAATACTGATGTTGAAAAAATAAACAGCAAACACATTGATAATTAAAACCCCAGAAGGTAGTTATAGCGACCTAAGCAGTCCTAAATAAGAAACCTCATAGTTCACGCCAGGATAGTTTCCGAGATTTATAAAACCGCCGGTGAAATACTGATTATTTTCATATATATAAATTATATAATATTGAGAAGAATTACATTATGAAATAAGCTCGTTATGTGTTGTTATGTACATGGATAACATAATAAATTGCATAAGTTCGCGACATATACTAACAAAAAATCCCAGGAACTGAACAGACTGAAACTGGATCCATTCTTATCCTGTCCAATCGGAGATTGGCGATGAATTTAACACACGTAATTAACACCACACATACACCATATCATTTTATCACTTACCGTCAACAGTCTACGTAAAAATCTGATGATAACCTTTCGGGTTTGCTATTCATATTTTATTCCAATCTATTGTTTTACTGCGACATGAACCCGCCAGCTTAGCTCAATATGGCGAACGCTGACCTACGGATCGTGGGGCCATGAATTTTGATTGTATCAATTGGACATATAACCTGAAACCGTATTTCCTACACTATTCCTCTGCATCAAATGCATTCAGACTGTAACATAGTTTACTTAATCAACTACGTCGCTGCTAAATTACTATAATAAACTTGTCCATCTTCAATCTGGACAGTACCATTGATCTGATTAAAGGGTGCTTACAAAAATGATACTGAATAAATGTGAAACAGCGCAGATCTTGACAAAACTGTTCAAACTAAATAGAACCCTTTCCTACCTTTAGTTTTCTTTCCAACTTCGTCACGCAAGCTTCTCTAACTTCTTTCCATTTTTGTCTTTGCGGTGTCTAAGAGAGAGAGTATAGTTTCCTCGAACTCCCATCTCTTTGTCCCATTGTTCCACATTAGCTTCAACTCGTGACAGTCTTTCAGACGTATTTTTTTCCTCGATTGAGATTTAACAAGCTTGCTCTTTTCAACAGCGTATATAATAATCAAAAGCGCACAGGCAATAATGCTCAAAATGTAAAACACGTTCATGTTTTCGGATGAAATTAATTAGATCAAAATAACTTGATACAGCTGAAAACAGGAAGTTAAAACCGAAATGAATTACCATCCAATGAAACACATCTTAAAACAGACGTAAAATTGATTTATTGTGTTTTAATGATTTACTCGTTTCGGCTTTATGATTTTATAAAAAAAACGAAAAAAAACCTTATAATCATACGAATGTATAATATGTTGTGAAATTTGTAGTTTGTGATAAAATTCAAATGATCTATCTGGATCTTTACAATATTGCCTAATTGAAATGAAAAGCGCAAAAGTGTAAGTTAGATCGATTAAATAAGACACAAAAGATGAAAATAAATCAAAATTTGCCTAAAACCGCTTAATATTGCTTTTGATTATATAATTCAACAAGTTAGAATTGACAAATTGATTTTAAAGGAGGATATCAATATGCTATTTCTTAACACGGACAGCTAAGTATATCATATAGTATTATAAAGTCGCAGAATTCGCCCGTTATTAAATTAATTTTACTTTTAAGTACGCTACTTACTGAGATGAGATTCAATGGCCTTATTTCTAAAGATCTCGTCTGGACTAATTGATATTTCGAACACGACCTAGACTCTACAGCGAAACATATTCTGTATTAGTATGTTTATATTTATAGAACTGTCTATATTTACACTTTCAGCTTATGATCAATAGGTAACAACTCTGCGGATACTGGTTTAAACTGGGGCTGTTTTACGAACTGATTTAGAATTCAACAGGCGAACATATTAACCTTTAGCCTCTGTGCAAATTAATTCAGCTTTGTGACCAGCGCCAGTACCAGGATAATCATGTTAGTAAATTTTCAGTGAACATCCCTTTATAAACGGTTGTGTCCAAATTGAATGATTGACCCTTAAATTATAGAATTTTGCAGGCTAAAGTTTAATAGTTAGTAAGACTACGATCAGAGAAAAAATACAAATTGCTCAATTTAATCCATCGCGCACATTGACAAAATCTAATGGCAGTGTTGGGAAAGTCATGGAAGAATAGAGTTAACCACACTTGACCTCTGTTAACAGTGAATATGCATTTTTGTTTAAGCTTGATTGAGGTCCAGATAATTAATTCTTGCATCAAGCTGAGAACAATTTATGCAGTGTTGAGTAATTCCAAGAGCTATATCTCTAGAGTGACTGCAACGGTCAAAGGTACAACAAAGTCCTTTCTAACTAAAATATAGTATACGAATATGCTTTGAAAGTGAGCAGCATACAGACATTCGAATAAAAAGCTAATTTTGACAGATACTATTTTAATTGTTGTCATTAAATAATACACAAAGCAATTGGAAGAATTAAAAAAAAAATCTGCACAAAAAATACTGATATACATGAAATGCTTTGATACTTTATTATCAGCATCTGTAAGGAAATCATGCGGTAGGTTTTACAGGCAAGAGATAATTAGGTTTTGCTTGATTGCTCATAGGAGTAATTTCGTTTGTTGAGAAGTATGTTTAGGTGTTTTGTGAAAATGAGTCAAAATATTGCCACTATCGGCCTGACGTTTTACTATTCTACGTAAGTCCGAGGAGCTTGCGATAAAACTGTTTAGATGTTTTGTGATAAGAAGTCAAAATGTTGCCACTGTCGATATTTGTCATCACTGAGCATTTTGTTTATGAATAATCTATGTAAATTAACGATAGCTACGTACTACGAGGGCTGTTCAAAAATAACATAGACGTTTGCTCTTAAATGCTGTATATTGTGTAAATAATAATGTGAAATATATCGTTGTAATTCGGAATCATTTTGGTCGTAAATGTTTTGTAACATTTTTGCTTATAGCCGAAGCGCGTCGAACGTTTTATTACCATAGCTACGCATAACCGGCGCAATCGCTTTTTGATCTGTTGTGATTTGAATTCAATCGCTAATGTTCGCACTAATAGTATACTTGTTTGCCCAAAATACACCAGTGTGCAGCAACACATCAGGGCGACATGTCATAGAGTATGGCGTCATTCCGACGTGGGAGGCGAAAGAAAATAGCGTTTAAACTAATTGAGTATTATTGTTTATAATGCATGTAATGTCGACATCGACTAGCATGGATGATACGACAGTTGCTTAGTTATGGTGAACAACGGCTGAAAATCATAATTTAATTTAGCAGACGCCACAACAATGTTCAGTAATCTTTGTCTTTATCTTCAAATGGTACAAACGGTTGTCAAATGGTCCAAAAGTGCTTAAAAACAGCGGTGATGGAGGGATAAAACGGAAAAGCTGGAAATGGACGTTAACGCCAATGTATGACGCCGTATATAAACATCAAGTACTCCCGTTGAGTACCCTTTCCGAGATGCGTGTCATACGTGTTCCTACATTTTAGTATTCTAACAAAACAATTTGTTATGACTTAAGTATTGCTCATGAAATTTTATCAAATAAATTTACAAATATGAATTCATGCAAACTTAATGAAAGTATCAGAATGAAGGCATGACGTCGTTAACGTCGTTGAAATATGATCGCCGTGCGCCGGTGCCCTGTAAGTGGCTGTTTCCGAGGAGGTGTAACTCCTGAATGCATGTTCATAATCATGTCAAATTCGCAGTGCAGTTAGTAGAAAGATTGCCAATCATGACGGTATATTTCTTGTTTTGCACCATTAAAGTATATAAAATCTAGAGAAAAAGTCTACGTTATTTTTGAAGAGCCCTCGTAAATATCCCACGAAAGGAGGTCATCTGTATGATTTGAAAACAACCGACTAACATGTAAGTAGACTGAAGATTAACACGTTCGTCTGTCTCCAGTTTGGCTGGAACACTTGCTGTGTTACATGTGTTGGTTTTGGCTTCATACACAGTGCCTAGCGCAATGATGTTATCCCCTTGAACAATAGAGAACGCCATAAACTGTCCTCCAAATTGGCAGACATGCGCAATAAAGTGATATAATTCCGTGACCGGTGCTGTAACATATCCGGCGTCCAGATTGTACACACTTCCTTCATTTAGCAGCACGTGAGGAAATACGATCACCTTGTCTTTGATGTAATCTCCGCCGTCAATTGTGTAGGCATTAAAGGCAATCATCGGAGTACCCGGTCTTTCTGTAACAATAAAAAATAAATACAGATCACATTGTTTGATCTGAAAGCGATTTTATACGAGTACATTTGGTGCTTTATGCATAATCGGTTTTGTTTACATGATTTCAACCCAGAATTTTATGTCATTTGATATCGTTAGTGTTAGATATATAGAAGTACTAAGAGGGTGTAACGTTAGATTTGATAAGTCCTTACATCAGCAGCCTATCGTACTGTAAAATAGTATTCAACATACTTGCACCAAGCTTTTGAGAAATGTTCTGAATTAGCTTCATGTAGAAAATACGGCATCTAGCGTGTTAAGAATCTGTTTACAGACCTACCTTAAAACGTTAGATGACTACCACTTACAATCGGAAATACAGTGACATCTACTGACCTCTACGCGGATGATACAACGTTTTATGATATTCAAAAAAGCAAGGATTTGCTACAGACAAACCTAAACAAGTCATTACATTCTTTAGAACGTTGGTGCTTAAATAATGGTATGCAATTAAATACAGATAAAACAAAGGTAATTTTCATTGCAACTGCTCAAAGAAAACGTGCTTTACCTGACTGTAAACTTAAGCTTAACTACAAAGATATTTTACTGGGACAAAAGTCAGGCGAAACACTTCTTGGCATATATTTTCAAGATAATCTTAAGTGGGATACTCATATTAAACATGTTTGCAAAAAAGTAGCATCATATATTTGGCTACTGTATAGAATCAGAGATTTTTTAACAGTATCATATCGAACTTTGTTTTTTAAAGCATATATTCAACCGCACTTGGATTATTGTGCTATTATTTGGGGAAAAACGTCTATAATTAACACAAACAAAATTATAAGACTACAAAAACGAGCCTGTCTCAGTATTTTAGGTACTGGCATGCAAGTAGTCCCCGGACAGAAATCGCATATATTTCGTCCTCAAAAGCTTAAACAATATCAAAAATAAAAACGATTAACATATATAAATACCTTAGCTCCGGTATTACCGGTTTAAGGGTTTTCCTGTGAAATGACGTCACGTTCGCGGGGAATAAGCGAGGCCCGAAAAGGGGTCTGTAGAACGTCAAATTTTAACATGCTCGATAGTAATGCCCGGACACTATTTTTTCATGAATATATTTATTGGGAACTGCCCATATGAGCTGGAATTATGAAAAAGACATATGATATTTTATATAACTGTAAAAAGATCGAACGTTTGTGTCAAATTTATTTGTCCCAGCCACACGGAAAATTGCGACAATAAAAATAGAATAATCATGCTAAAGTCACGGGCAATAACTGATTAATCGAACAAATTATGAACTATTTTGGCATATTAGTATTGTTGTCACAAAGAAAATAAGTTCTTTTAGTTGAACGTGTATGTATCGTCTGCTAGTCGTGAAGTAAAGACATGCAGCCTTAATTTTAAAACCCTCCAGACGGGCCTTTCTTGCGCATGCGCAATAAAAACGGAAGCCCCGCCAGCGAAAATGTAAACAAGTAACCATGCGGAAGGATTTCCACGATTATTATATGCATATGATTACCTGTGAAAAAATAAACTTGATAAACTTCTCCAAAACAAACGTCTGTATGATTAGGCATAAAAATATGTAGACGAATCGCGAAATTAGAGCGTTGCGGGAACGTGTCCGGTGACTACTGCTGTCCGGGGACTACTCGTGTGCCAGTAATGAATTTCAAGATTTTGATCAAGCTTTGAAATTACTTAATATTCAAAGATTTGATAAGCGTCTTTTTTTCCAGAAGGCATGCTTCATGTATAAAGTGTCAACTGGCTTAAATCATTCTTATATAAATGAAATGTTTCTGCAAAAGCCACAAACAAATAACACATCCTTAACATTGCGTTCTAATACAAACTTGAATTTTTATATACCAAATACAAACTGTGAAATATTTAAAGGTAGTCTTTTATACTCAGGGCCAATTGTATGGAATTTTTTGCCCATAGAAATCAAAACCTCATCTTCATTGTCATGTTTTAAATTTAACTGTATAATATGGATCGATGAATGAATGGATTTTAATGCTTACTACATTTCATGTATTTTTACTTTTATTTTATGCATATATAATTTCTTCTTTGATTTCTGTTAAATATTTGGTTCTATGATCACAATACTGTACATTCTAGTCGTTCATTCTAGTCGTAAGAGGGCCCCATGGAAGATTAGCTTTGCTAAATGGGTTACCCTCTATAAATAAAGAATTTACTTACTTACTTACTTACTTACTTACTAAGTTCAAACTTTACCACGACTTGATTAATACAAGCATTAAAGACTATGTTTCATATGAATTAGGCAAACTGTATAGCCTCGAGAGTGTTAAAAATGCTTTTTCTGTTAGTTGTTTTAAGCTTAGTTACCTTGTTTTTCACCCAGTTTCAAAAAATGCTCTACATTTGATAGAGGCAAATATTCTGTTCCGGTTTCATTAGATTCAAGAGAAAATAGTTCCCATTGAGTGTAAACAATGTAATATACAACTACGTCAACCAGTTTTTAATCCCAGATACCCAAGTTCAAGACTGAATCTAAATTGTATAAAGTAAAACAATCTAACCAGGATTTATAAGATAGAAAATAAATCTTGGCCTCTAGTACATTTTTTCAATAACTTCCCCTAGTGACATTAATTTTTGACCAGAGATAATCCACTTTCAAACATAGATATCATGAGACCAGGAATAAAATTTGAAGTATGGAGTGTTAAAAGAATGATTTGATTTAGTCCTTTAAGGTTTGAGCCAAAAATGGCCATGTTGCAAAATCTAACGTCGTTTGATTAACACAACATCACACAATCGGGGTTGAATTGTATATTACATAGTGATATCTGTAAACATTTAAATGATGGATGAAGACGAACGACGGAACCAGTGCTAAGATAATAGCTCACCTTGAAGACATTGTGCTCAAATGTGCGAAATCCGGATGTTGAATAACATTGCAGTATATTGTTTGGCGGTTTTTGATACTTTTTGTGACATAATTATGTAACACAAGTTTTTTCTGGCAGACAGACGAACAGACAAAGCCAAATCCTCTACTGCAAAGTAGTGGCATTTTAAACCAAGCCTTATTACAGTTAAATGCATTATATCCTATTGCACATATAACATAAACCTGTTATGGCTGAGATGGTCCCGGTGAAAAATACATCGTCCTAGGTGTCGTCTTAATTCGCAAATATCTATAAATAACATTGCTGACACCGCACTACATCCTACCTGGTATATTTGCACCTGTAGGAAACCAGTTTAAAGGACGAGTTGTCTACCTAAATTATTCGAAATTCGGAAATAAGTCATTTTGTTTTAATGTCAATTATATCAGTATTTTATTTTTATATCTGATTGGTGATGTGTTATGTATTAGCTGTATCTAATTTGAGAATAAATAATACATCTAAATTCATTTTATTAGACTGAGCAACTGCTCCGGTATCATACGATATGCAAGTATTTGACAACTAATTTACAGTCAGTCAAATTCTTTTCGAAGTAATGATGTTATAATTGGATGTTTAATATTTTTCAATGGCTCTGCAGGTAAGACTACAGTTTTAATTAACTTTTAACTTTGAAAAAGATAAATGTTCCTCTGTATTTTCGTGTTAATATGTTGTATGTCTACAGACTATCTCATTTGATAATGTTTACTATGATAAATGTCTTATTATTCTTTTCTTTTTCATATATTTAGAGCTTGGTATGACTATCGAATAAGATAATTGTTTTATGTTGTTTACAATAAAGACAGAAATAATTATTTGAAAATTGTATGAGAAAATTCGTGAATGCTTGAAATGTATCAGATCAGTGTTATACTCGATCTTTAATCTTATGAGTTAACACTCATCGATAGTTTTAATCACAGGACTGATTATGAATTTTGTAGCGCATTTATACGAATATTTGCTGATCGTGTCATTAAGGCTCATGCCATGGAATGTGTAATTTTATAGTAAATTTCAATAGCCGAAACTTAAATATTGACCGTTGTTGGCAGGATTTTGCGATCTACAGGTGAATGTATATTATATTTGAGCCGTGCCATGAGAAAACCAACATAGTGGCTTTGTGATCATCATTGATCCAGACCAGCCTGCGCATCCACGCAGTCTGGGCAGCATCCATGCTGTTCGCTAACAGTTTCTCTAATAGCAATAGGCTTTGAAAGCGAACAGCATGGGTCCTTACCAGACTTCGCGGATGCGCAAGCTGGTCTGGATCCATGCTGGTCGCAAAGCCACTATGTCGGTTTTCTCATGGCGCGGCTCATTTAAGCTAATCTCGTTAAAGCCAGTACCGGTTCCTCTCACGAAAGATTGGTTCTCTTTCTCTCTGTTTGTGTGTGTGTTCTTTGGGGCTTCTCTTCCTG
This sequence comes from Mercenaria mercenaria, assembly GCF_021730395.1. NCBI lineage: Eukaryota > Metazoa > Mollusca > Bivalvia > Venerida > Veneridae > Mercenaria > Mercenaria mercenaria. The sequence continues at coordinate 53,140 of NW_026461728.1, read as the reverse complement.
TGCACCCCCCTTGTCAGATATATAATATGTTAGTTAATAATTATATCAAATCATTTCGCTAGATACGGATATATACCCTGTGATACGACCCTTACCTGGATTTTTCTGGATACCTATATTGTTCTCCAAGTGTTGATATTTTATTAGAACTATCGGGAAGTTTAAATACACTGATGTATTTATGTTACGAAAATCTCACCTGTGCATTAATTTACGCATGCGTGGGCCAGGTTAAATTCATTTATGATATCCTGAACTTATTTTATATCATTAATTCATTTATGTATATCACAAATTCATTCAATATTATCATTACATTTTCCAATTTTGTTTTTGTGACACCATCCGTTCCTTTGTTTGTGAAATAAAAACCGAAATTCTATTTCGTCCTCAATGCAATATTGGCTTACGGAATGAGTGTATTCCTAAAGTCACATCTTTGTTCAACCGGTAGGGGACTAATATATAGCAGCGTAAATTTGAAAATGTGCACCAATTTAGCGCGTAGCGTCCATACTAATGGTTTATATTGCTGACCCACATAAGGCCTCATGGCCATATTTCGTAAGGATATGGCAAAAATACTGTTTATTAATTATCAGCATTGTAAACACTTGCAAACGATGGACACTGTTATGCAAAAATATTGCAAAACATGCATTTAATACTTGCAATTCATATGTTCCTTGATTTGTTTCAAGATTCGTTAAGCCATTGTGAATGATTACCGATATTGAATAAGTATTTAACTGAACTGTAGATAAGCATAAACATACCATATATTCATCTTAATTGGTTGGCATTTAAGGAAAACACCGAAAATAATCATGTTCCAAGTAAAATTGAAAATGGTGGCCAGTCAGCTCTTGGCAGCTGTATTATTGGTAGATCTATAATAGTTTTAATATTTCGTACTACTTTGGCGAGGATTGGAATGGGACAATTTAAGGACCGTTATAGTGGTTATGGGGATAAAAACATGCTGAAGTTTGAAAGATATCAACTTTTTTATTACTGAACCGAATTTGATAACATTTACATGGAAATTTTAGTTATGATATACAGAAAAAAAACATGAGAGGTGTTTATGCGCAAAAACTGACATTTACCTCAAAACAAAAAAAAAAATACAAAAAGATGATGCAATACCTGCATTTAAACTATAGATACATTTCGGCCCGTATGTCAGTTTATGACACCCTTCAACGTCTCTCCTATATATTTGCGTGTATTTTATTTACAGCAGACGTTGCTACTAAAGTTTTCCACTTAATATCAGATAAGCCTAAGTCTTCTCTTTATTACCATATGAAATAAAAAGCTTTGTTTCAGGATTTCTGCTTATTAAATTTTTCGATTATCCATATGTATGATTAGACTAAATTTGATGCGAAACACTATCAATAAGTATTAAATTAGTGTTTTGTATGGCTATCAATTTTAACTAAATACATTGAATTGAACTTGGAATTATGAAGTTATCAAGTGATTTTGAAAAGCATTCAGCTTTTGTTCAAACTTTAATTTCTACGGCATAGTTATGTCCCCAGGCGGTATCGATTATACTAGATGGATATTTTTACCGTATAAAGTGAAGTTTTGAACGTCCGAAGATGTGACATCACGAAATTCAGACCTTCAGTCTTTTTAATTTACTTTGTCTACATACTCGGCAACAAAGACTGAAACCTGGATGGAGGCACATGGTAGGACAGTCATTTTACTTGAAAAGTAAATAATTACGCGCTATTATCATTTGGTGATTTTATTCATATATTACTTTCATTTTCAAATAAAAAACAATCCGTTTCTGTCTGACAATTTTTACGACAGCTGTGTTTTCAATTATAATCATAAAATGGTACTAGGAAGACGGAAAATTCTTCTGAAGTATCAGACAATTTCAGATCTATGATATCATGATGCGAAAAGTTTCCTGTTAGCCGTATGGGTAAACTCCATTCTTAACATGCACGGACCCAGAGTCTGACTGAGAGGCATTGTGGGTCAATCCCCCCTTTGATTCTTACATTCTACAAAGAAAATCGGTCTTGAATCTAGGTGTGACCCCTCTCCCACCCCTCCTCCCTGAAATTGGTGACCCCCTCTTTAAAGTTGGTGTCCCCCTAATCGAAAGTCCTGGATCTTACTTATGAAATAGTATATTCAAACAAAGACATGTAAATGCCCACTTGTTATTTTGCGCGACAATTTCCGTCTTCACCTAAAATTTCTTGACTAGTTCGCTAGACACATGGTGACTTGGCACGATTATATTGTGATGTCTGAGAGTTTGGCATTATACAGAATCATGCAGAGTGTCACGATGCCAAAACGTATGATATCACGAGAATATCTTACACTTGTTTCAATTCGCTTGCTAAATGTATTCATAACTTGTGTATATTGGCTCATGTTATCAACATATCTTCTAAAAGGTAGAATTGTCATCAGGTACATTGTTTATGAGTGTTTACGAGTAAAACGCGTCTTTTTTAAAAGGATTCGATGTAGAAAGTACAAATTCAAAGTGAAAAAAAAACTTTAAGAAAAACTATGAAATACTAGTCAACAGTATGGCAGGGCAGTCATTTTACAACACCGTTTTATACCGTTGATACCAAAATGCACATCATAATAACGGATAAACTGAAAGGGCGGATTAAATGAAGTCAGGTTCATTCTAAAGTTTGAAATCTCAGGGAATTTTAATCGAACTTAACTTCATACGTAAACTACGCAAGAGACATTGAAGGGGAAGGCAAAGGTTGAAATTTTCAAACGCTCTTTTATACGTCGACAACGTCCTGTCAATCTTTAAATCTGAGTCGTCTGCGTGTACCTACTTCAAAGAAGCTAGATGTCTGATGAGTAAAGCCGGTATGAATCTTAGGACATGGAAATCGAACAGTGAAAAATTGCGGTCCCTAGCAACAGCCGACGGAGTACTTGACAATGACGTCTTCATCAAGGTACTTGAAATGGAATAGAACCCAAATACAAATAAACTGTCATATACCAATAGAAGAATCCCAAGCTTTGATGCCAAGAGGACAATTCTCAAATTCTCGTCACAGTTATACGACCCTCTCAGTTTACTTAGCCTAGTTACGGTTCGAGCTAAGATCGTACTTCAAGAGCTCTGGAAAAGTGAATACGACTAGGACATATTCCTACCGGAAATTATACGAGACACTTGAAACCAGCTTGCAGAAGGCTTGAATAGAGTTACAGACGTCAAAGTTTTCAAGACAGCTATTACCTTCACAGAACCCATATAGTGCCAAATGCCTTCATATATTTATCGACGCTAGTATTAAGTCATACTGAGCAGCGGCACATTTCAGTATCGAAGAACAAACAATAATACTTATGGCTAAGAACAGAGTCGCTCCACTAAAGACTCTGACCTTACCTCAGTTGGAGCTCATGGCTGCTTTGATTGGTGCTCGTTTAGCCTCACATCTACAGAAGAGATTACACACACCAACTGTAACGTTTTGGTCAGGTGATCAGATAGTGTTACATGGCTTACAGCATCCAAACATCTCAAACGATTTTTGAGAAATCATGTCGATGAAATTAACCAACTTACAGGAAAAATACTATAGAGATATTGCCCTACAAACGATAATCCAGCCAACTTACTTACACGTGGTATTTCCGCAGACATTTTCCTCGATAACCAGTTATGGAACACCGGTCCATTATGGTTGACAAACAGAGTACAGTGGCCTACTTTGGAATACGAACACGTGACAACGCAGACAACTGAAGAGAACGCTGGTAACTCAAAAGAGACGGTCAACGTCGCAGGTTTACAGTGCTCAGAAACACGAGGAATCCATAATGTGATAGACATTACACATTACAGTTCTTACACCAAGCTACTTCGCGTCACAGCTTACATTATGATATTCATCCACAATTCTAGGCAAAATACAAGCAGGCAAAGTCTGCGGAAATCTATCGGCGAGCAAACTTCCTGATGCTGAAACTGCACGGTTGAGATCCTGTCAAGACCTCGTTTCAAGAAGAAATTGAAAATTGGAAGGCAAATAAAAACCGGTTACCGCTCGTCAGACAACTGCGTTTATACATAGATACAGACGGACTTATTCGTTGCGGTGGTAGAATTCATAATGCGCCGCTGGAAAGTTTCCTTACCTACTACCAAAGAAACATAAACTTTTAAGATAAATCATCCAAGATGCGCACAGAAAACAACGTCATTCTGGAGTAAACGCTACCATCACTCACCTTAGACAAAAGTACTGGATTTCTTCCATTCGCCAGTGCGTCCGATCAGTACTAAGGACGTGTGTGATTTCTACAAGAGATGTTGGCAAGCCGTATCGTGCGCCAGATCCACCACCACTCCCAAAGATCAGAATAGAAGAAGCCCCACCGTTCAGTGTTACAGGTATGAATTTTGCTGGTGTGATTTACGTCAGAAACGAAATCAGAAGTAAGTCCAAATGTTACATTTGCTTAATCACATGCGCAACTACACGGGTCGTTCACTCTGAAGTAGTTCCAGATTTCCCGACGGACTCATTCTTACAAGCATTCAGGAGGTTTAGCAGCAGAAAATCCTTCCAAAAACTAACGATATCGGACAACGCCACAACTAACCTGTCAGCAGCCAGTCAACTTAAAAAACTTTTCCAGTCAACTTCTCTCCAAGAAGCGCTCAGAACGAAGGGAACAAAATGGAAATTTGTACCCAAGCGGACCCATTGGTATGGCGGATTTTGGGAACGGTTAATAGGTCTTACCAACACGACTTTGAATATATTCTCGGAAGAGCTTTTATAAATGTGGAAACTTTACGTACCATTGTGACTGAAATCGAGGCAATTTTGTATGACAGACCTATTACTTACACTTCCTAAAACATAGAAGACACGGAACCATTAACCCCGGCACATCTTCTTTACAGACGTAGGATGACGTCACTTCCTTATCATGACATTAGAGAGTTTGAGATTTCAAACTTCGCCTTCCCCTTCAACGTCTCTCATATATTTTGGGTAAAACGTCACCGACATGCGTGTATTTTATTTAAATCAAACGTTGATACTAAAGTTTTTCATGTAATATCACGTAAGCCTAAGACTTCGCTTTATTACTATGCGAAATAAAAAGCTTAGTTTCAGGATTTCTGCTTATTAAGTTATTTAATTATCCATATATATAAGTAGACTAAATTTGATGCGAAACACTATCAATAGATATAAGAATAATGAAGTTTTGTATGGCTAATGATTTTCACTAAATACATTGAATTGAACCTGGAAGTATAAAGTTATCAACTGATTTTGAGAAACTTTGAGATTTTGTTCAAACTTTAACTTCTACGGCATATTTGTGACCCCAGGCGGTATCGATTATACCAGATGGGCCTTTTTGTCGTATGAAGTGAAGTTTTGAACGTCCGAAGATGTGATTTCACGAAAGTCGAAACTTCATTCCTTTTACATCTACTCTGTCCACATTCTCGGCATCAAAGACTGAAATCTGGATGGAGACACATGGCATGACAGTCATTTTACTTGAAAAATAAATAATTACGCGCGATTATCATTTGGTGGAACATTTTATTTTCACAAATAAAATCAATCTGTTTCTGTCGTACACTTAATACGACAATTGCGTTTTAATCATAAACATAAAATGGTACTAGTAAGACGGAAAATTCTTTTGAAGTATCAGACAATTTCAGATTTATGTTATCATGATGAGAGACTTTTCCTGTTAGCCGTATGGGATAACTCCATTTTTTAAATGCACGGAACCAGAGCCTGGCAGAGAGACATTGTGGGTTAATTCCCCCTTTGATTCTTACATTTTACAAAGAAAGTCAGTCTTGAAACTCGGTGTGACCCTACCCTAACCCAACCCCCCTAACCAAATCCCCTCCCCCATCCCCCTTGAAATGTGTGACCCCCTCCTTAATGTTGGTGTCCCTCTAACAAAAAGTCCTGGATCCGCAGATTCTTTACTTATAAAACAGTATATTAAAATCATATTGTGCTGTCTGAGAGTTTGGCATTATACAGAATCATACAGAGTGTCATTATCACTTTGATATGATCATAATAGGCTATTTACTTTGTATGTGGATATATGCATGAGTTCTGCAGCGGTAATATTGCGCGACTTTAGGTGCGCAATATTGTCCGCGAAAGAACGAATGCATATATCCACATACAAAGTTGATAACATTTTTATTACATATCCACTATCAACTGATTAATTTATATCTAAATAATCGTTCTGTCACGAAAAATTCTCCGAAAATGCAATAAACAAATCAAACTGACGCGCATTAATATTTTCCGCGAAAATGTCATCAACTTGTTGTCGCAACGTGCGCGTGGACGCCATGGACGTCATGCGATTCTTTCCATTACAACGTTAATAAAACATTCCACGTTCTATATAAGTCCAACTCATGACGTAATTATAACTTTCATTTCATTTCAGTCTGATAAATTACTACTTGCCAATATCTAATAGGTCAGATTAATCAAAGTGTAAAAGTAAACAAAATGTTGCATAAATTACAAATTAAACAAATACACAAAGGCAACAAAAATCCAAAGAAACGAGATTCGCAATGGATGGACCGTCAGGGGAGGTAAATAGAATCACGGATTGGGACTAGTCCGATAAGAAAGCATTCAACGTCATGATATGGAAAATATTACACGATCGCGGTCCATTGAAACCCAATGGAAAATAATTTTAGGTATTTAATAATCATTTTTATTTCCTCTCGTGTATGATTTACAATCGTGCATTGTATACTGACTATACTGACATAATTTTATATAAAACCTAAATGTTTGGAGCAACACTAACGAACTTTTACATTGTTCACACTGTTTTATCGTTTTTTTTGTGTGTTTTTTTTTTTTGTTTTTTTTTTGTTTTTTTAGGTAATCGCTCTAATATCCATGCGATGATTATATTAATTGAAATGTTCGGACAATTGGTATCAAAATGCACGAAATAAACGATCATAATTACGGATAAATTGAATGGGCGGCTTAAAAGAAGTAAGGTTCATTCTAATGTTTGAAATCTCAAGGAATTTTAATCGGACTTCAACTTCATACGATAACTTCGCAAGAGACGTTGAAGGGGAAGGCGAAGGTTGAAATCTCAAACTCTCTATTGATACGGAAACCGGCATGGCGTTAATTTGGAGTGACCAGTCTATACTTACACGAAAAGCGAAGACCCAGTCGAATATCATCAGTCATATCTGGAAAAGCTGGAGGACTGAGTATTCAACCTCTTTACGAGAATACCACAAACTACAAGATCAAACGAACGATCTATACGGGCGGGGATGTGGTACAAGTTCACGCTGAAGGACCACGGTTGCACTGGAGTCTTGCACTAGTCCAGGTACTGATTACTGGAAATGATGGTTTAGAGACCAGTGGTGAAACTGTATCCATTAGAGACTGTTACCAGAGAATAATGAATTCCAATACCTTTTAAGATTAGTTTACTTGAAGTTCGGACTTTTAACAAGTGATTGCACGTGATACTTGATATAATAGAGACTGTGAAAATTGTGTTCCATGAGAGACTATTATCTACAACATTAGTATAGCGTTTGATACAAAGACTGTTCTGATTATATTTTCGTGCGGATATAATGACTGTAAAAATATAAACAATTAGTTGTTCAAACAGAAATAATAATGATTGATCAGAAAATCTGAGACTATCAAATGAATGCTTAGTCTACGCCTATAACGTTTTGAGAAAGAATCTTCATTTAACTAAGTGACTAATATTTGTAAAATGTCAAATTGAGTTAATTTCTATAAAGTGTGATTCAGAGTATTCATGTTTCCTCTTTTTAGGTACTTTGTTATAGATAATACAGATCAGTCTTTACAGATTGCAGAAAACGTTTTTCACCGCGCTTTAACATACGACGTCGCGCTTGTGACGTCTGTCATATCCGTTGTTGTTTACTTGCTTCTAAAATACGTTGCAATGATTATAGGTAGAAACTGGGCACAGCGTTGTAGTTCTTTACATCTACTCCTCGATAATCATGTCTAATTTTATTGTCTGGTTTTTAAAGTTTCAACCCCATCGGAAAAATCATACACCAGTACACTGGTAAAAGATGGAATGCCGGTGTTGTAAAACAAGGGTATTTACTATAAAGGTAGTGACCTTGATAGGAAATATACAAATTTCTACGCCTATTACGTTTTGAGAAAGAATCTTTCTTATTTAAAATGAATAATCTTCAGTTTACTAAGTGACTAATATTTGTACGGACAAAATGTCATATTGAGTTAATTTCTAATAAGTGTGATTCAGATATTTAAGTATTCATGTTTCATCTTTTTAAGTACTTTGTTATAGATAATACAGATTGTAGAAAATGTTATAACGTTATTTACCACGCTTTAACATACGACGTCGCGCTAGTGACGTCTGTCATATCCGTTGTTGTTTACTTGCTTCTAAGATATGTTACAATGATTAAAGGTAGAACCTGGGCACAGCGTTGAAGTTCTTCACATCTACTCCTCGATAATTTTGTTGTCTGGTTTTTAAAGTTTCAACCTCATCGGGAAAAACATCATACACTAGTACACTGGTAAAAGATGGAATGCCGGTGTTGTAAAACAAGGGTATTTAATATAAAGGTAGTGACCTTGATAGGAAAGATACAAATTTCGTTCATTCACTTTAATGGTGAGAGAGGAAGGAACATGAAACGAATCAAGAACATGTAAGGACGAAGATTCGCTCTCAAGAAAAGCACTGGAAACGAATTATAAGATTAAGGAAAAAAAATGCTAAAGAGAAAAAGAACTTTCTAGCAAATAGAATAGATACTCTCTCAGCACGGAATATAATTGGATTCATTATACTTGCATATGTCGAAAGTTTCAATGATTTTGGATCTTCAAGTTCATTTCTTTTTTACAAGTGAACGATACGAAATTATGTTTTCTATTGGACTTGCACATCGCATATGGCAAGTGGTGATAAACACTTTGAAACGGACATCATCAAATAATCAACATAAATATGTTTGTATAATATATCAGTGTCAGACAGTACTGCATTTCTCAAAAGCTTAAAGCCTGAAGAGTAATGACTATTTCACATATACACAGCACTGAAGCCCATCAGAAAAAGGAGAATGCACTATGATTAATGGGTCAAATTACAAAACGAAAGAGACCAAAACAATGCACAAACCATCCCACCCATATATGGTTACAGGTTATATGGTTCCAGGTTATTTTTTACAAAATGTTTGTTATGTCTGACTTTTTGATATTTTTGCAGAACTGTCACATTTTGCAACAGAGATTATGATGTTCAGTTCAAAATGCTTGTAAACGTGTAAGCTGCCAAAAAATGCGATGTACGTGTCTGCCGCCATCTTATTAAATTCAGTAATTTCAGTCTAGTCTCTTCAGTCTAGTCTCATCATGGAACAGTTTTATGCGCAGCATATAAACAAATGTTCTTAATGTTGTGTACACTCAGTCAAGTTTTCATGTTTTTGCACTGCCAATTATTGTCATAAATGTTTCAGAATATGTATTTTCTGCAATAAATAATAAAGGTCCGTGAAACTGCTTTCCCAAAATGACAAACGCATAAAAATTCCTCGAGTGATCTCAAGACGAATCAATATATAGGGGGACAAAATGGTCATCAGAGAAAATCGTATGATAACAATATTTGATGGACTATGTAACAATATCTTAAACAAGATTTATCAACATAAACCACCTTGATTTTCCTGCCGAAGCGAAAGAAATGCGGCCATTTTTCGTGCACACCGTCATTTAAAGTTACGCGATTACCTGCACTGAAGACACGGTATTTAAAGGAACTGTTAAATATTATACTTTATCAAATGGCAAAACCGTAAATTTTCAAGATGGAGTCCAATCTTACGGCTATCCTTTTCCAGACTGGCTTATAATTATGAATTGGAATTGCAGGCTCTTATAAGATGGTTGTTCCGAAACTAACGTATCTCCTTGCTTATCTCACATCCCCGTAAATCTTGCGTGTTATATATGGCATGTATACGAAGTCATTAATGTACCTTCATGACATATTCGATTTGATTTCAACGATCCGTTTATTTGTCAAGTATGTTCACAATATCAATAGTCAATGTACATTATTTAATTATGGCGGGGAAGCGTTCTATATGACAATTAGACTTAAACTGCCATATACGATCATTTCTCAATCTAAGGCGTCGCGTCGCTAATTTTTGTACAGAAAAGTAAACAAGTAAAAGGAAAGTTCTATAGACATGTTGTACTGTAAAACCAATGAAACATTTTATTAACGCCGGCCTTCAAGTTGTATAAAATACAATTGCCTTTTTTATGAAACATTTTTGTTGTTTTTGTTGTTTTGTTATTTTGTTGTGAAATAATATACAAACTCCTGTGACCGCTTGATCACGCCCTCTCTAACTACGTATAAGACTCACGCATGCGTTCTCGATGCTTTTACGTTCATGGGGAATAGGAAGCAGGTCGTCAGGTTCTTTAGCTTTCTTGCAAACAATACATAGTTACTTACTTTCTTTATTCTGATAACGAATAATATCAGATCGTAATTTATTTGAGATTTGCATACTGCTGAGCAAACTTCCAATACATTCACTATCGCATAATTTAGGCACGTGATTAGAAGTTTTTATTCATTATTTCTGCGTGTCATCTACGATTAATTTTAAAGCGGCATGAAAGACCAAGATCTTCATTCAATAGTAGGTGGCTCTACCGCTCCTGCTTTTACCGGTTAATTTTATTCATTCAAACTTGACATCAACACTGAGGGTGTTTTACTTAATTCGTCATTTGCCCCGCAGTAACAAAACTATCTACACACAGTATTATTTATTGCCCCTACATTCAAATGTTTTGGGCTTTCCGCGATTACAGTCAGCTTATTGCAGAAGGAAGGGCATCAGGGGCTGATAGTACTGATGAAGAAATCTTTTCATCATCTTTCATTCATTAAAACTTAAAATTATAACCCTGCAGCTTTAGAACATGATAAATACGTGATCAAAGTAAAGCATATAGACAGCAAGCTCAAAAGGTAAAAATAAAGAAACGTAGTGCGGCAAGGCCTGCAAAACAATGCTGGTATGTTTAAAATGATAGGCTGGCAAAATACACTTATATCCCAACCATATTCCGATGTTATAGAACAGTATACATGAAATTAAGCCCTGACAGCTGAATGTCTTTTTCGCGAAAGGATATCTAAAGGCATGTTATATGAAACACAAAAATAATGTGGTAAATAATTATATAAAAAAACTCTGTTCCTTTAACATTCTGGAGTTCATTTCCACTTATGCAGATGATAGGGTGCAAGGGTATTTCATCTTCCTTTCTAAACCTGTCGTTAACAAACTGTCAAACCAAGTCTTCTATAACTTTGATTAGTTGATTTCAATAGTTTCAAGGGATCTTAGAGCATTTAACAAACCATTTACGCATGTTATCCATGCTGTTACAGAAAGCAGAACAGTATTAAAGATACGACAAATCAGGAAAGCAGAATTATATCAAAGCAGCTTAATACCAGTTTATGAATGACCTATCATGGCGTTGTTCGCCTTTTATTGTTAGACACGATAAAAAAGGAAAGTGTAGCATCCAGCTGACAAAAGGCTGAAACCAAATATGCACAGCATCTCCAAATAAGCGGGTCAGATAAAACATTTTATTATTTTATCAAATACATTTGGGAAATTTTACATTGAATTTTGATATAAATAACTACTGTTTTAATACACCTTGCAACGTAAGTGTTTTCAGTTGCTAATTAACTTAAAACACAAACAAATTTAAATTACGATAGTGACATATCGTAGAATATTCTCGCAGTTCATAATAGCTGCCGATGGTTATGCAAAATAACATATTGATAGTGTTTATTTAATTCTTGAAAGTCGCTCTTGCAAAAATGTATTGAGAATTATATAAAGATACAGGAAAAGGTAGTTATTTAACGTCGCATATAACCAACAGACAACATAACCTATAAAGCTATTGTGCGACAAACCAGGTATCTAATACTAGATACTTACTTGGGCTGATATATTTCAAAATTTTGTATGGGCAACAACCCCATTTAAATAGAGAAAAAATCGAGTAACTATGTGAACTGAAATGATTTTTGATATAGAGATATGTCAGTCACATGCAATGCAGTACAGTAGTCTTTGCATTGTTAGTTTCATTTAATAACTGCACCTCCCCGGCATAAAAATATCAATTATTTGGGCAACAACGGATTGTCTGTATTTAAAAACATCATGAAGAATGCATTATTGTTAATACAGTAACCGCACCTGACCCTGTATATTGTTTTCTAATTCATTTGCAAAAGTCTGTGACAAGCTAGGTAGAGATAGTTCTCACACAATATTAATTACCTCTCCAAGAACTGCATTCCCTAACCGGACATAAACATTGTTCAAAAAAGGAGAGGAATTTACAAACTGCCTTACAGGAGGTTCACATGGAAAAAGGCTTAACTTAAATTAAATGTACAAGAAGTGTGTTTAATTAGTTTTTAAAAACAGTTCCTTTCTCATTCATTAGATTATTTGGTAAGTAGGTATAAAGAGCAAAGAAATCATATGAAACTACAGAATTGGATTGGATTTTATTTTTTCTAGATTTTGCAAGACGTTATACTGATTAAGAATGTTTTTAGCAGAATTATCCTAAATTTAATCGCAATACCTGTTCATGTGGTGTAAAATAGCAGTTCGACGTGAAATTATATGATTAGATAAATTAGAAGTGGGACATGTATAAGAGGTTAAATTATCTATATAAGCTTAATGTGATTGTATACGCAATTAAGAATCAAAGATCATCTTGCTGATCATCTCTGCGAACTTTAAAAATACATACTTCGGGGATGTGATGAGTGAGCAAATCCTGTTCATTGGAAAGACTTAAGTTGTAGACTTTAGTACTACAAATTTCCTGATGTAAAACGTAAGACTTTTTTTTATTTTAATCGAACATACTGCATCATTAAACAAATATTTGCTTACGTAATATCGTTATTTAGTCATTTTCGTACTTTCCTGGATTTTGTTTTTTTAATTTTAAGCATAATAAATTCCATCTTCTATGTCATAAAAGTGAATTATCTGCTAGAATGAATAGAATGAACATTACCTTCAGTAAATATATAGTTTTCAAGGGCGTTGTCACCTGTAATTATTCACAGTCATACATTTTCTGCCTTTCTTATTTTCTCTTTAGCCGCCATATTAATGATGTCATAACTTTTTCTAGTCGCATGTCCAGAAAAAGATACAAGTGGCAAATAACAATAACTGACTTTAATCTACGATGTGGCATAGGTCTCTACATTTTTAAATATTTTTCTCAAGGCGGCACATATCCTCACAAATCGCCATGTACTATAATAATTTGGTAACTCATGTTATTGTAATAATTTGGTAACCTATTATTTTCACGGACATTACATGATGCAGTAGTATGTACATTAAAACTGTCCTAGAAAATATGCTTTCAAACAAAGGTAATGAATTCTGCATAGAAAAACAGTTATGACGCTAGTTGTAAATTTTTATTTTAAAATAAAAACTCATATTTGTGTAACATAGATTTTTGTAGCGTAAATTACAGCAGTAACATAGTGATGTAAAACTATTGTCATACAGTTTTAAAACTCTTGAATATACCACATATCATAAATTAGCAATTATACCAAGCCAAAACTAATATTTTGTTTATTCAAGATGCATTGTTTGAAAAATAATGGGAAAAAAAACAGTGTCCTTTGAAGCTAATGGCGGCCATTTTGAAATAAAAAATGGCTGAAATGATCTATAATGTTGATGAAAAATATTGACATTGTATCTGAGCTTAGACGAATCATTAAGACAAGAGCATTATGCGCATACATGTATTTAAACCCTTCTTCTTCAACATTTAGAAGGTATTTAAAGCAAAATATGGCGGCCATTTTGTTTTTCAAGATGGCCGCCATAAAAGTGACATGAAAATTTGAGGACGATATTTTTCTTTTTTATGAGAGGTTATCCTTTCATAAAAACCCAGTTTCAGAAAATCCAGGAGGATTTAAAACTAATTCACCATTCACAACCCACTATAAAATAAAGACCTATTAAATGTCTTTTGAACATACACTGATGACCGGACCCATTTATGTTAAGGTACCTAAAAAACATGATGTAACGCGGAATTTTTCGCGAAAAGGCAAAATGCTGCCACTGTTTCATACATTTACATGAAAAATAATGGTTGAAAACTTTAAAGTTTCCAGAATTACGGGAACATTCGAATTTGCAGTTTTTCTCGTGTACTTTTATAAACCGTTACACAATGTATTGTGTATACATTAATAGATATAGAACAAGACCGACAGTATTTTTAGACGCTTTCATCACGTGAGCATCAAACCAAAAGTGCGCATGTAGCTTGATGGGTCAATTTATATACTCGTCTACCGATTAGGGAAGTCAGTATGATTTATTTTGCCTTATGTATGTAAAAACCACTATATCGTACCGAATAACACTTCTTAAATCACGGACCGTTCCATTTTTAAAAGTACACAAACATCGCTCCCCATAAATCCGAACTATAGGTAGCGCACAGTTTTATGGCGTTTAGAAGTGAAAACATAACAATAACAAAAATTAAGTTAATACACTAAGTTTACTATTTGGTCAGTGATTCCTCGTTTGCCGAGCAGTTACGGTATTTGTATTATACCTTTTCGCCGGGAGTTCGATCCCTATTTTCTTTCAGTTTGCATTACATACTTGTAATAAAAGCATCCCTATGGAGGTTGTTTTAGATAATGGTATGGTGTCAAATGACGTACCAACAGTGTTGGATAAATGGAAAAATAGTTTTAAAAATCTGTATAAAAATAGCACTGAAGAAAATACTAGTACTATATGTGATAACGACAATTATATGTCTGACAGTAATATTATACATGAACCTGTTTTTGATAATGCAATTTCTGTATTAGAAGTTAGAAAAGCAGTCTTAGATGCTAAGTGTAACAAAGCCTGTGGTTTCGATGCCATTCCAGTAGATGTACTTAAGAATGACACATCTGTCTCTATACTTCATATGCTCTTTAACGTCTGTTTTAACACTGGTATAATACCGACTGCATGGGGATATGGTATTATAAGTCCTATACCGAAGTCTAGTACGACAGATCCCCGGGATCCTTTGTCATATAGAGGTTTGACCCTTGCATCCAGTATGTACAAGTTATATTGTTCCATTTTAAATAATAGATTAACTAAATGGTCTGAAGATAATGGTATAATATCTGAGGAACAGAATGGGTTCAGGAAAAATCGAAGTACTGTTGATCACCTGAATACCCTCACAACTATTATAGAAACTAGAATAAAGAAAAAATTATCTACATACTGTGCATACATCGATTTTAAAAAAGCATATGACTGCATTAATAGGAATATTCTGTGGAAGAAACTTTCTGAATTAGGAATACATGCTAATTGTAAGATGTATGCAGCACTAAAATCCCTATACTCTTCTGTGAAATCATGTGTTCGTCTAAATTCTTTTACCACAGACTGGTTTGATGTACACATGGGTTTACGACAAGGATGTAGTTTATCACCAGTACTTTTCAACTTTTATATTAACGATTTTGTCTCTATAGTTAAATCATGTGGTTACGGTGTTGACATTGGTACTAATGATAAATGCTGTATTCTGCTCTATGCGGACGATAAAGTTCTTCTGGCAGGTTGTGAATCTGATCTTCAAAGTATGTTGGATATCTTGCATGACTGGTGTACTATCAACTGTATGTCTATAAGTCCGACAAAGAGTCAGGTTGTTCACTATAGACCAAACTGTATAGATAGAACAAACTTCAAATTTAGGTGTGGGACTGATGAGATAGCCATAGTTGATAGATATGTTTATCTTGGTTTGGTGTTGACTGAATTTCTTGATTATAATATTACAGCAAAGATTGTCTCACAAGCTGCCGGAAGAGCTCTTGGTGTGATTATTGCCAAGTTTAATAATGCTGGAGGGCTTCCATTAGATGTTTACACTAAGTTATATGATTCAATTGTTTGGCCGGTGATTGCATATGGCGCTGCTATTTGGGATACAAGATCATTCTCCTGTATAGATGCTGTTCAACACCGAGCTATGAGGTTCTATTTAGGAGTGGGAAGGTATACACCGAATGCAGCTGTAAATGCAGATTTGGGTTGGGTAGCTCCTTTTGACAGACAATGGCAATCCATATGCAATCTGTGGTCAAGGTTTAGTAAGATGGATGATGATAGATTAAACAAGACAGTGTTTATATATGGTATGAACAATGCTAGGGGTAATTGTAGGAACTTTATGTACAGAGTCAAAAGTCACCTAAGTAAAATTGACTGTTCTCAGTTTTATGATATAAGCTATCCTATTCCCAAGGCTGCTATGAAAAAATCTGTATTAGAAAAGATGAGATCAATGTTTCAGATATCATGGCTCTCTGTTGTTAATAAAACTAATAGTATTAGAGGTACTGGTGGAAATAAACTCCGAAATTATAAGTTGTTAAAACAGGACATCTCTTGTGAGAATTATTGTAAACTGGTAATACCCAGAATGCATCGGTCTTCTTTTGCTAAGTTCAGATTTGGAGTTGCACCTATCCGTGTAGAAACGGGTCGATACGAGGGATTGCCTATTGAGAATAGAACATGCTTATGGTGTAAGGATTGTGTTGAAGATGAGTTTCATGTTCTTTTGCACTGCCCTTTGTATACTGAAATTAGAGCGAGTTTATTTGAAAAAGCTGTATCAATAGACCCAGACTTCTATAAAATGAACGATACAGATAAATTCATCTTTTTGTTCACAAATTCAGATATTATTCGTTGCTGTGCCAAAAGCTGCCATCTTATACTACAACGTCGACAATTATTTGCTTGTAAATAGTTTGGTTCTTGACCTTGGTATCTGAAATAGACACTGACTGAGAAAGTGTGTTGCTTCTTGAAATTGATTCTAGGGGGATAAAGTTGAGAAAACTGTTTCTCCTTTTGCCTCTCTAGTTCCTTATTTGTAAGTTTTGGCTGCAGTCAGCAGATGTTTGAGGTATGAAGGTCAAATGCCAGGTTTATCTACAGTGTAAGATGTTTAAGGCCCTGTAACTAGAATTTTATTGTAAATTGTACTATATAAATTTTACTCTTTTTTTTAAACGACATAGATGACATTAATGTTCACTATTTGACGACATAGTATTATTATGTGATAGGCTCCGTCATACCACTTACCGCATGACTGGGTACTTTTTCAGTGATTAGGCAAATATGTGATTTTGCAAATATCATGTGTTAGAACATGCAAAGATAATATGGCATTGTATTCTAAGACATCTCCATTTACTGACTATTTGCTTTGAATACGTCTGAAACATGTTAACAGAACCTTTAGCTGACCCTTAACGTTTTCAACAGGCTAGGTGATTGTAATGTGTTGGTAAATACCATATTCCTGAAATTCTGTGATATTAATAGTACAATATTAAATGTTAAAGGATCGATTTCCTTTATACAGTTTATACATGTAGAATCTTTGCAAAATCACATGTCTGGTCTTAAATGTACATGTTTTTAGTCTTCTATAAAATCTTTTTAGGTTGGTCATATATATATAGTCTTAAGGTTTTTAGCTCGACTTTTCAAAGAAACGGTAGAGCTATTGCACTCGTCCCAGCTTCGGTGTTAAAATAATAATATATTTACTTACTGTCAACTATCGAAGTCTACGCCTCATAACTCTGATTTGAATATAAGAGAATTATCCCCCTTTATAACTTAGGAATTTTGGTTAATGTTTTTGATATAGTCAAATTATTTTAGTTACCATCAAAACTTAGAATAATTAATAACTATCCAAGTATACACAAGGAGAAATAATCCCCATAGCTCTTATCTGAATTTTGACAGAGTTAGGCCCCTTTTGTGTATTTTTTTTTTTTTTTTTTTTTTTTTATACTCGCGTAGCTCTAATTCATAGTCAAGCACTGAAAAGTCGAACGAGCTGTTTATTGTAATGGTCAATGTTGGTTTTTATAAATGAATGAGACAGCAAAGTTCTAGGTTGCCTGTTTTAATTGGTATATTGTTTCGAAACCACATGCAATTCATAAAATGTGTATGTTCTAGTCTCCTGTAAATCTTTATAGATTGGTCATGTATATGTTGTCTTAATGTTTGTTTTTTTATATTGTAAATGTCAATGTTTGTTTTATACATGAATGAGACTTAAATAAACTAATAAACTAAACTAAACTACTTTGTGTAAGTTTATTTTTCTCTGGTTTCTAATTTATTGTTTCGATTCTTTTTTGTATAAAATTGGTAGTAAATCAATCAATCCTGATATTAGTGCCGGGTAATAATTTGTATTAAAGTGAAGTGTAAGATTGTTATAAAACTATAACCCGTAAAGGTTTAAAAATATCACAGGAAAACATTAGAATTACATATCAATTGTTACTAGATTTACTAACGTGATTTGTCATCATTATCTTGTAGTAAAGAAAATATTTATGGCAAAATTTAACGGGTCTGGGAATCGAACTCACGACGGAAAAGTATAAAATGAATATCGTAATCGCACTAGACTAACGAGAAATCACTGACTGCATCGTTAACGTACTAAGTTTACTGACTTCATTTATTTCAAAACGTCATGATAGTGTGCTATACCTATACGTGGTGTACCCTTTTGAAAATCACGTGATATTTGCTGAGGGGAATTCCGTTATTTTATAAACTTGGAAATCCTTATCAGAAGTTGTAGACGAATGTTTTTTTATCTTAAATGTATTAGGAAAACAACGATTTTAAACAGATTTTGATGAAAAATACATTGTAAGAACATCGAATATGCAGCTTAAAGGTGAAGAAAACAAAAGTTT
The DNA here is from genome assembly GCF_021730395.1 of Mercenaria mercenaria. Taxonomy (NCBI): domain Eukaryota; kingdom Metazoa; phylum Mollusca; class Bivalvia; order Venerida; family Veneridae; genus Mercenaria; species Mercenaria mercenaria. Next base: position 34,090 of record NW_026461728.1, on the reverse strand, counting down.
GCTTTTAAAAATCTGACACCACTATGTGTGGGCTAGTCGCTTTAATGCATTTATTTAAATTCAAAAGATGAACGCCCTTGAAGATATCGTCTTACTTACGTTTAAATATAAATAATATGTTTACCTGTACGTCTTTTTGTGATTTACCCGTGTGTGACTAACCTGTTAAATAACTAATACAGACTTTACTTGCGTGATCAAATAAATTCGCCGATGATTCATTGAGTGTGTCAGCAGTAAAATTTATAAGTGAGCACATATCTGAATAAAAGCTTCTAAATCAAACAATTGGAGTTTATTTTCTGTTCCTTACATCATTCTTTTGTAGTAACTGATGATTCTTTTTCACGCAAACGGCTATGTTAAATTGAAAATGGCCCACATTCAATTCTTGCCAACTGTAATAGTATAATGGTTTAAATATTCCGTTTGTTTTTCTCTTAATTACTGAACTAGTTTATTTCTTACTCTTTTAAATTCATTTTTTTAATTTGTCAAATGCTTGGTAATTTCAAACTTCCGTGAAAGTCTGCCACGAGACTAAAATCTGACTCAGTTTTTAGAAACAATGTATGCAATTGAAAGTTAGATCGGCAGATTAATTATGATAATTTTGTAGAGTGGTTTCCTATCGAGAAAAATTAAAAATACACCCGGAAGGATGGAATGCCAGTGTTATAAATTTAAACTTAGGGCATGTACTATAAGGGTAATGACAGAACATTCACTTATATGGTGAGAGAGGAAGGAACATAGAGTAAATCAAGAACATGTAAGAAGGAACATTCTCTCTCGAGAAACGCACAGGAAGGAATTGTAAACATTACTCAAAAGGAAAAGAACTGAAATATAGGACTTTATAGCGAATATTATTAGTTACACTGCTTGTTGGTGACTGGATACGGGATATACGCTGTCGAGGAAATCCATATCAGGCGAGAGCGAAGCTCGAGCCTGGTATGGATTTTCGAGACAGCGTATATCCCGTTTCCTGTCACCAACAAGCTGTGTAACGATTTTATCTTGCCGACTACCCTTTACTCACATGCTATAATCTAATATTTTGTATTTTGTTTTAATCAAAATTCATATCTGAAATGTACAAGCAGGATATGGAATATATCCTGTCTCCACGTGACGTCTATTGACCAATAGAAATGCAAGAAACTTGTAGGAGGCAAGATAAAATAGATTCCTTCTCAGCTTGTATAATATTACGTTAAAAGTTTCAATGATTTGGGCTCTTCAGGTTCATTTCTTTTTCACAAAAAGTAAATGATCAGAATTTATTTCTTCTACTGGACTTGTATCGGCTATAACAAGTGGTAATAAAGACTTTCGAACGGACATAAAAAATAATCAACATAGATGTATTTGTCAATGACAAACAGTATTGTATTTCTCAAAAGCTTGAAGAGAAAAGGCCATTTCACATATACACCATACCGAAGCCTACCAGAAGAAGGAGAATGCACTATTTTCAATGGATCATCTAACCAAACGAAACAAACCAAAACAATGCACAAAATTAAATCCCAGTCATATATGGTACCAGGTTATTTTCGCAAGGATTTCATGATGTCTGGCTTGTTTATGTTGTTGTAGTACAGTCACATTTTACAACAAAAAATTAGGATCCAAATAAGGATTATATATGTGAAAGCCCTAGCCGATAACGAAACGATGATTTCTGTTCGGTGTATATGTGCAATGGCTTTCAAATTATTTTATTTCTTACAACACTGAAATGTTATGTTTGAAATGTTTGTGAACGTGTAAACTGTCATTTAAAATGCGATGTACATGTTTGTCACCATTTTATTAATTTCAGTAATTTCAGTCTAGTTTCTTCATGCAGCGGTTTTTTTGCTTATAAACAAATGTCCTTATTGTGATGTATACTCGGTCAAGTGTTCATGGCTTTCCACTGCCAATTAATTGTCGTAAATGTTTTAAAATATGTATTTTCTGCAATAAATACTGAAGGTCATTGGAAACTACCTTCCCAAAATGACAAACGCATTCAAAATCTCTGAGTGTTCCCGAAAGTATCAATATATGGGGACAAAACGGTCAACAGATGAAATCGGATGGTAAGGTGTAAACGATCGGCTATGTTATAATACCTAAAACAACATTTATCAACATAAAACACCTTGATTTTCTTGTCTAAAAACAAGAACAACTTTCCAATAAAAATTCATGATCCAAGTATAGATGTGTAAATTGCTAATACGTACACACAAATAGATACTAGCAGACAAATATATTGGTATCAAGGACAAACATGAAAAAAGGAAACATTGGACACCGCCTTGCAACGGTCAGTTTGAATTTTATCAATCCGTTTATAGTGCATCAAAACTTGCTCTTAATAATCACCATGCTCCAAAGCTACGGGTTAGTAAAATTAAATGAATCCCCGGCCATATGCATGTCTACCACGCGTTGTGATATTTCTCGTCACGATGTGTCTTAAGATTACTTTTAAACTTAGAAAAATAGGAGTTACAACAGTAATATTTAGTAAAGTATTAACATAACTTATTATAACGTGTTTTTTTTTCTTCCTTTCTTTTTTAGGGGAAGGGGGCTTATAACTCTTAATGAAATTTGTTCTTTAAAATCTTTTAATGTTTGTTTCATTTTACTTTAATTTAGAATCTTTATCAAACTTACACATTTCTAAAGCTGTACACCTGAGATTAATGTCAGACTTTTCATAGTACGGTAAACGCTTTCATTACTTAGGAATTGCAATAAAAAGTATATAAAGAGTTTCTGTGCATTTAAGGAACTCTTTAATCTATAACACACCATCTTAATTAAATACAGTCCCTAGCTCGAGGATTTTGCTTTTTCCGCGTTACCACCGGCATAAATATTTACCCCGAGTTGAAAATCGCGATGATTTTTCACATTTAATCACTACTGAAGACTGTGATCAATCGCGATTATTTTGTAAGACCCCGCGATCTATTATAGATAAAGTGTCCTCGGCGACTCGCGATGAAAAATCTCAGATGGTCGCGCTGAATTGCGATGGATCGCGGCGAATCACCGGCAGTCGCCGCGAAATCCAGGTAAGGTTTGCTAAGGCGCATATTTATACAATTAAAGCGAAAACGAACTATTTGCAACCGCGTTTATTGGAAATATCTTAAAAACTTATTAATGTATCTTTAATTTTTTTTACTTTTTTCAAATAGGCTTTTAATAACTTAATTGCAGTAATATTCAAAATAATAATTTTACTTTAATCACGAAAACATAGGCTATAATAGGAGTTAAAATAAAGCGGCGCCGTTATTTCAAATCTAGTCTAATTCCTTTGCTACAATTATAGTTGGTATATAAAAGAAGTATTTATTTTCATATAAATATAAAGAACGGTCTGCGATGTTATTTGTAGCTACAATTGAACACATCACGCATTACGAATTAATGAAATTATTCAATAGTGTATCTAGACTTAACATTTAATAGATTCTTATGTATACTAAGTTAATAAACCAATATATTATATCAAGCTAAATTTGAACACCATTTCAATCTATACACTGGTAATGCATAATATATAAAAATACATAGCGTGTTGATGATAATTTAAAAAAGCATACTTCAAATGTTTAAAAAGTATAACATAAGAAAAATGTGTATTTCATACCACATGTATCATTTCTCTTAAATATGATCATAAATCGGCAAAAGTTGTCAATTAACCCCTTATCTATTGGCACACGTTAAAACAACATTGAAATATCTTGTTACTGCGAAGGGTAAAATACATAGCCGGTCTAATACATGTACAATATAACAGTACACTGACAAACTTGCAGAATTTACACCAACCTAAATATTGAATTAATCTATCAACCACTTATTCGGCTAAAAGGATAATTTAACGCCTGCATGTAATTACAGGTTTTGAAAGGAGTACCTGGCACATAAAGAAACTAGGTTTTCTTGCATATATTCGTGCATTTCTTTCATTCGTTTTCTTATAGTTTTATTTATCATTTCAACATGTACTTCTTTATAAAAAAGGAGTTTATGTACCAAATGTAAGGGTTACCTTCTTATTTTTTATTTCATTTCAATAACAAGAAAAAAAAAAAAAAATGTTAGGCATTTTTGTTTTTTACATCCCTTTATTTCAAAACTTTCTTTATCTTTTAAACTTGTAAAGGTTATTTCATCTCGTAATAATTATGTACTACCTTAAAATTAAGTTAATAATAACTTTGTAATTGTGAAATGTAAATTTTGTAATAATTTTGGTTTGCTTTTGCACAATTATTGTAAATCTAAATATTGTATTTACATGTATCTAGTGGAAATGTGACATTACATTCACCGATTTAATTTTAAAAGCGCGTAGACTGTTCGTATTGCAGTTTAAAGCAAATGCTTACCTGTCATTAATCTAAGAGAGGTTCTTTGAAATATATGCGATTTATCTTCCCTATTCAATTCATATTTACTATCATAAGTTTTGACATTTCTTGTACAGGTGAAACTAAATAATCTGGTTTTATCCTGTTGTGTTATTTTTCAATAGCTATGCATGATTTTACGTTTATGATAAGTTTTGTAAACTTTTGGCAGTCTTTTTTATATAAATAAAAAAAAATCAATTTCTCCAATAAGATATTTTTCATTATTTTATTATTATGATACTGAAAAAAAAAAGGTTTTCACTATATGCAGTTACAATCGAGTCCACTTAATACGAACTCGCTTGATACGAATTTTCGGATTAAACGAACAAAGTCCGAATTCCCCGGCCGAGTCCTTCTATTTTCTTTGTAAAATTATTTCGGTAATAGCGAACTCGCTTCATACGAATTATCGGTAGATACGAACACATTTTGGAAGTCCCAATAAGCTTAAATATTATACTTTTCCATCTTTTGATACGAATTAATTTTAGAAGTCGGGGCCGTTATAAAATGTGTTGAAAATAATAATATGGTCAACCTTGTACCGCGTGGTAATTGGACAATAGGGTAGTTCACACTTATTCACAAACAAACACTCGGTCCTTTGTGTATCATGTCAATATAAAACAATCTAATCAATTGACAGGTCAAGATTGAAAAAGGTGTAAATAATTTTAAACACATTATTGACGTTCTAGTGTCGATACAGGTAGGCTGTGTCTTACAAAATATACAAACTTTTATCCCTCTAAGAATTATTCAATGTTGGCGGTGGATGTAATTCGGCGCTCTGGACCTCGACCGCACATTAAAATTTAAATGAATACAGTTTTACGTATTTAAGTATGACTTTTGTTGAGTGATTTCAATGTGATCTGAATAAATTAACTTAATCAGTTTAAAACTATTAACTACTTTCATATATCGGAAACTATTCACCGATGGTACCGGTGATACTGCCGAACTTGCTCGGACAAATTATCTGATCATACATCCATTAATACGAATTTCGTTTGATACGAACATATTTCTTAGGTCCGGATGAGTTCGTATAAAGCGAGTTTGACTGTATTTACTTTTTAAACAATACGGCCACATTGAAAAACAAATTTAACATATTATAAATGGTAAGACAGAGAATACATTATTATACCCCCACCAAACATGTTTGGAGGGGGTATATAGGAGTCAGTTTTGTCGCGTCGCGTCGCGTCCCGAAATCTATTATCTCAGTTATTACTAAATGGATTTGATTTAAACTTATAGATGTTCCACCTCATCACCCATATCATGTGACACAAGGTGCATAACTCTGACACCAATTTTTCATGAATTATGCCCTTTTTACTTAGAATTTAAGGTTAATTTTGATGTATATTCACTGTATCTCAGTTAGTACAAAATGAATTTGATTTAAACTTAAAATAGATGTTCCACCTCATCACCCACATCATGTGACACAAGGTGCATATCTCTGACACCAATTTTTCATGAATTATTTCCCTTTTTACTTAGAATTTAAGGTTAATTTTGATGTATATTCACTGTATCTCAGTTACTACTAAATGGATTTGATTTAAACTTAAAATAGATGTTCCACCTCATCACCCACATCATGTGACACAAGGTGCATAACTCTGACAACAATTTTTCTTGAATTATGTCCCCTTTTACTTAGAATTTAAGGTTAATTTTGATGTATTTTCACTATATCTCATTCTGATTGGCTTAGAGCCAAAGGGAAGTAACCTTTTTTAACTTTTGTACTGAGTTACTTCCCCTGAAATTCCAGGAAAAAGTCTATTTTTAGAAATCCTATTTTTAGATTTTCAACTTTTTTTATATCAGTCCTATGTAAAAAATAAATACATTTTTCGGTGGTAACATGGGTCGGTAAGACACCTTTTTGTATTCACTTTTAGTGTATCTCTAATATAAGAGATTTTTTATATTTACCTCATTCCTCATTCAGGGCACATAATAATAAAAGTATTACTTATATGTGGAAGCCCAGGATGAAGTACTCCAAAGACGAGTAAACTTCTTTTTAAGTATTAAGCTTTTTTGACATTTTTGTATTATTCTAAGTATTCTTAAGATTACTTATGGTTGCCATTCTTCTGTGACAAGACCGTATGGTGGGGGTATGAGTCACTCCTGTGACAGTTATAGTTTTATGTAAAGATGGTTGTTATCAAATTTTGTCAATAGATAAATTTTATATTATGAAAATAGGTATAACTGAAATTATCTATGAAAAAAATGTTTGAAATTTTTATTATTATTTAAGATGATGAAAAGCCAACTTTTCAGTATTCCTATAAATAACTAATGTTAACATTCCTGTCAGTTTATATGCATTCTTCACTGAATATATTTACGCTGCCATAGGTCTTCGCAATACACCGCAATCGATTTATTGCTTTTGGTCACGGTGGAAGCTGTAAAATATATTACGGGGATGCAGAAAAACACGCGCATCCCCGCGGCTCATAAAAGTGTCCGCACTAGGAAGAACCGCGGGGAAGTGCGGACTTTGAAAAATCCGTGAGCCAGGGACTGTAATTTTAAAGAGTTTTTCATTTTCATATATCATGATAAACTATCGACAGTAGAAATTAAGATCTGTTCTGAACACATGTAGCTCGCGCTTATCAGGGTTTTTCTTCTGTAGTAGTGTAGGGACCGTTTATTGACCACTTCCCTTGAGAAAATTTCTTTCAAGTCATGGAGAGTTCATCTAAAATTGACTTTTTAGCGGTATCTTTATTCCTCTTTATATACCGAGTCACTCAGTGAAAAAACTGAACTTAGAATTATATATGGAATGGTCATCCTTATTTTCCGACATACGTCGCCTGGCCGAATATCGCGCCGCCGAAGGTCGCCCCGACAAACGTCGCTTCGTCGAATATCGCAAGACAAACATCGCCCGATTCTTACCTGTCCCCTATTAGCAATCCGGATACTTTGGACTAATGTTGCAGTATTTTGTTTCCTTTATGAATGCTTAGTTTTAATGCTTAACCCTAAATTTCTATAATGAACTTGGCCATCTTTCAATTTCAACAGTGCCATTAACTATCAAAGGAGTGCTCCTCAAAATGGGTACTGACTGAATGGCGAACAGTGCTAGTTCTTGAAGTGAATATGAAGTAAAATGGCATTTCGGCAATGTAATGTCAATAATGTCGTCTGAGGGTGACGCGAAATGCCATTTCTACAATGTTATGTCCTCTGCATTTGTCGCGAAATGGCATTTAAGCAATGTAATGTCTTCTGAAGGTGATGCGAAATCGCATTTCTGCAATGTTATGTCTACTGAAGGTGATTCGAAATGGCATTTCGGCAATGTAATGTCTTCTTGGGGTGACGCGTATATCGCATTTGCTACTTTCAGTCGGATGAAATTTCAAACAATTCAAAGTTACATGTAAGCATCTTTCTGAATTAAATAGTAAGTTAAAAATAATTACATTTCTTTCTGATAATTATTTCTTTCAGCAGTAAAAAAAGAACGAAATAGCTCTTGTTTAGTCCATAGCAAATACCTTCTTGAAAGTATGTCATTTACTTTATAAGATAGTTTGTCATGGTTCTGATTAGGTATGTAGAGCGGCGTCGGGTATTTCCGGATAATTTACGTCTTCCTAGAAATAGAAATTTATGCAGTCGTGTATTCGAAAAGTAAAGGGAATTTCTTACCGGCCTTTGACTGTAGTTTCTAGTATACTATATAAAGGAATGCAGGATGTAGACCGGGAACCATGCACCAGGTAAAACGCGGGTAAAGCCGAACAGTACGGGTAATCTTTTTAAACATAATGCAATCAGTGTCTTTAACAAACAGTGTAAGTATTCCATTTCGTAGCTTAACTGAAACATGATTTATGGTAGTAATATTCAAATGTAAGTATTTCATTGCATAACACAAACGATTAACTATCTGTAACTTTTTAGAAGTCTAATGTTAAAGTCCATTGATCACAGAACGTCTTTCCGAGTAACGGCACAAATGTTCTAAAAACGTTTGGCGAGTAGTGATTTTTTGAAGTATTCATTCCCTCGTGCTATAGTCACCATTAAGTCGGTTACATTGGTGCAAAATGTCACCAATTTTCTATCTCTGCTTTTGTAAGTTATCCTGTAGACAGTTTCGAAGCAGTTACTGTTTTCAGTTTTTTACTCCGAAGTTTTCTGCAAGTTTTACTGTCAAAGTACTGATAAAACATTACCAACTTTTAGTAACATCGATCTATTGGAAAATCGATAAATTTGCCTATATAAACAAAGAAGGAAAAAATACTTAAACTTAAATAGAAAAAGTTCTATTTGGAAATCAAAAATTCGATACCCCACAAATTAAAGTTTAATTTATTCCGGATATTATGAATATTTTTTAAAAAAAATATTTTAATATTTGGTTGGTCCTTTTTGACTTTAAATAGACCCACCTCAGTTCATATAGACTCTGAAGGAAACGCGTAAAAAAACACTGACTTTTTCAAATATAATAGATAAAATGAGATATTTTCCGCAAAAAATCAAAAATTCGATACCCCTAAAAATGTAGAAAAATTATTCAGTTTTCGTTATGTGTAATTTGTTTTAAATTTAGAATGGTTTGTTTGGTCCTTTTTGCATTTTAGTGTGTACAGAGAACATTTCTTAAAAAATTCCGGCTTTTTCCGCCGTCATCCGTAAGTACTCGGAAGCTGTTACGGAAAATATTGTCGTCTGCTAGTCTGACTTTGTCGGTACAAATTGTTATAGCTCAAAGCCTATAAATTGTAGGCAACTTCACATTGACAAAAAAAAAAAAAAAAAAAAAAAAAAAAAAAAAAAAAAACAGACTGTAATTAGACAATTTAAAACAAATTAATTGTTGAACTCAGAAACGCCGAAACCTAGATCCGCTGTCGTTTAAAATAACGCTATGGAGGATTTAGTGTTCAATACGCGTTAAATATACAAATGCTTTTAATTTTCATCGCAAAATATACTTAAAGCAATTAATTCTCATGTGTTTTCGTAAAGTATAGCCTGTCAGTAATTGAGTTTTTAAGCATTCTTAAGAAATATAACGATGATTAATTTATTTATTTCCAGATACCTATATCATTTTTTGTCAAACGATCTGGAGACTTTTTTATTGCGGTAGCGGTCCGGGTCCGATCTCCGACGCGGTCATCTTTTTTTCTTCATATGTGATTTTTTAATAATTTTTAAACAAAAAACCCCAAAAAATTCTATTATTCATAATATGACCAAACTTTAATTTGAAAGATAGCCTTGATGAACTGATAATTCTGCTTCTTTCCGAACCTCCTTTGTATATATTATTCTTTATACTTAAATTAATGCATGTTTTTGGTAAATTCTTTAATCATTCGTTTTAAAAAATTGCGATATCTATTATTTCATTTAATTGTAACAAATATCTTAAAATTACCCTTTGACTTTATTGTGTATTACAATATTGCCTAGGGGTAAACAATATCCGGTCAGTGTTGTTTCAAGGCGGGTCATAAAAAAATATGTTTCCCCATTTACTATAAGTGATAGTTTTTTTTTATGGTTTTATGGTTTTTGCGTTGTAATATATGTCTTTCACTTTCTTCTGTCTTTATAATGTCTTTTCCCTTTCTTTCATGAAATTTGTTTTTACGATTTTTACCCTTATTTCATGAATCGTATGACAGTAGAAAGAATCAGTACAAATTTAGAATTCACATCGTTAACAGTGTTGTTCCGTAAATATCTACTGAGTAAAGATCCTGGCCCAAATTTCACGAAAAATCTTAAGTTATTACTTAGTTAAGTCTGCTATTCTAAAATTGAGATATTGATGAAGTTATTGTTATTTAATGTGTTTTTTTCCTGTAACAATATATTTATAGTTAAAGTATACTATGGTAGTAGTATTTGTCAGCAGTACTTATTCAAGTCACGCAAATATGATATTTCTGTTTAGGCACGATATAAGAAACTTAATCCTTACCATACTAAATTACAATAATGAACTTGTCTATCTTTCAATTTGGACAGTACTATTATTTATGAAAAGGGTGCATACCAAAAAGTTACTGGCTGAATGGCAGACAGTGCAGATCATGATCAGTCTGCACGAATGTGCAGGCTGATCATGATCTACACTGATTGCAAAGGAAGAACCAATCGTGTCCAGCATGGTAAGGGTTAAGTATTTCCTTTTAAAAGTATAAGTCTTATTTCTATACTTCTTTTTCTTTAAAGCGACCGGCCTCCAGATCGTTCGACAGCAAAAACACTTTTTAGATATCTTGAAAAAAAATGCTATATTTCTTACGAAGGCTTCAAAACTTAATTACTGACAAACTTTATGTTATGGAAATACATGAGAATTTGCTGTTTTTACTACCTTTTACGATGAAAATCGAAAAACGTTAGTGGTTTAGAATTTTGAAAATATTTTAGAATCAAAAGCTCATATTCTAATGTTCATAATATGTGAAAGAAAGCGCGTATAGAGGAAGTATATACGCTTTCTAAATATTTTAGATAACATATTCATATTCTTGAATATTTATTTTATTTACAGACAGTTTCTTGTGCGTAAATATTTCTTTTCTGTACATAGATATACGTTAGCATGATGTTTCATGTATTAAAAAGAAAGTAAATCTATGTGTTCGACGTATAAAATGTAACGATTTCTAAATATTTTAGATAACATATTCATATTCTTAAATATTACTTTTATTTGACAATTAATAAAGTATTATATAAATTTTCGACTTGTTCCGATTTTCACTTTAATAATTATCAAAACTTCATTCAATTCAAGTATATCGTTTAGCAAACCGCCCGCCTGTAAATGCATCAGATAATGACCAAAGATATTAATTATCGATTTTTCCCCCGTGTTACTACAACAACAACAATTAGTACGGAAATCAACGAATCCGTCCGGTAGCGATGATATTGGATTATTGGTTTTATTGATTTTTATGATAGGTAGATCTGTCCCGCTTTATCGGTTTCGAGATGTTACTAAAAGTTGGTAATGACTGGGGTATTTTTAATTCTGCAATCAGTGAACATAGACACGGGGATATAAATACATGGAAATATTATAAGAACAGGGAAGAAAACCTCCAAAAGCATGTTAAATCATAGCCGCCATTTGATCATCTGGAGTGTGCAGTATTTAACAATAGAGACTTTCAAAAGGAAACCATTAAATATCATAAATTGACTTATAAATTCAAACTCGATATCTTTACATTTTCTGTGAAAGAAACTGAATCAACTCTGACAACCAGTTCACATCGATACCATCGCATCTGTAACACTTATTTGGGTCAATCGGCTTGTTATCAGCGGGTAATCATGCACGGAGAAATCACTGCCTTCATCGTCAGAATACACAAACACCCAAGGCGTTTTTATTTATTTTTTCATGACACATTGTTATCATCGGGTAATCTTGCACGGAGAAAGCACTGCCTTTATCGTCAGAATACACGAACACGCAAGGCGTTTTTATTTATTTTTCATGACACATTTCATTTCGGACCATTTTTCTTTTTCCTCTTCTTTTTGTTTTATTTTCTTCAGAAGACGTGTCACTACATGCAAATGGGCTCGTAAAATTAGCCGCACTCAAAAATAAGTCCTCCAGGTTTTAATAGTAGTAGTATCAACGACTTTGTTAGGGCACCATATAAGATAGGAAGAGTTATCAACGTGTCACAGTACATAGCAGATTTATGTCTACATGTAATGATAATAAAACATACTTTGGAATAAATAATCACTTAAAACAATGCAAGTTATGCTGATTTTCAAAACCCCGGACATATTAAAACTTTAAAAGAAATAAAACGTTGTCACGTCAATATAACCGGTCTTTTTTTACACAATGTATTTTGTAAGTTATTCTTCCCCGTGATACTGTGAAATCATTATTATTAATACGGCTGTTAATTGGTTTGTTTTTGCCCCGCTATGCATTGTTTATACACTAGCTTTTATATTTACTTACATGTGATAAAATACTACAAATCTGTACTACAAAATATTAAAAAATGCGTCTGATGAATTAAATCCTAATTTACATTACATGTTTCTCGGCAGGAAATAACCCACACACAAGTTAAACAGCTTGTAATTTTAGTTGCAGGCGCGCATCTTATTTAGCAAAAAAATCGGACCGGTTAACTATAGTTTATGTAAGGATTACTACGATTAAGGATGTACGAGTGATTTTTTTCTAACGTTAAGAAATGTTTCATACCCTGTGAGCTTGAAGAACATTAGTTTCTAAGACAAACAAGAGCAGAAAAAACATAGGTCACCGAACTCGTTTTAATTTTATAGGGTATTTTCTTCACCCACTGTTTACGCATTTCTGAAATTTTGTAAAATTGAAAAAAATGCTGGTACTTTATAAAACATATAATATCCTATTTAAGGTCTTACAGGTTAATATGAATATATGTTGATGTCAGTATTATATAAGCATAAATGTCACTAACAAATCTCTTTCATTTTTACATGTTGACATAATTACCCCACCCACTTAATTTTCAATGGAAAAAAACGTATTTAGATCTACAAAAAAATTTCTGACGTTAAGGTTTTCAAAATATTCTGCAGCATTAATGACACACAATAATGCTTCAAAATGGAAAGAAAAAAAGTTGGGGTCACCGTGCATCTAAGGGATTTATTAAGAAAAGTCTGTTAAAAAGTGGTGAATTTTGATATGTTCTTTTTGTTTTAATTTATATTTTCTAGATAATATAAAGTGCTATCTTGAAAACTTTTATTTTCTTTATAGCTTAATATTATATGTATCAGTCTGAAAAATATTAAAACCAAACCTGATCTGCTTTAATAGATATTTGAAATTACCTACCCCTACACCATTATAAATCTTGCGTCAATTTTCGGCAAATGCCAGCCAAAAATAAGGGCGAATTTTTTTTCGCAAACACCATAATATATTTGGTTAAATGGTACATTATTAGCCATATTTTAATTATTTAGCATTAATTTTTGACAAAACTTTTGTTAGAAAGCAATATTCGAAGAAACATTTTTCAAAATGGCGGACATCCTGAAAAAACCGCTCGTACATCCTTAAACTAGTACTACGGAATAAATAACAACATTATTTAAATTTATAATACATAGTTTGTTTAAATGCAGTACAATAACTAGTTCTTGTTTAAAACACGACCAAATGATCAGTGATCAACTTTATATCTGTTTCGATTGTGAATGCTAATGGTGCAAGGTGCTACGGTTTTGACACTTTTTAATTGGCGCCGACTTTTCTTATTGAATATTTTACATTTTTAAAACGTATTGTAAATTAGTGGTCGAATAATTATAGATAATTGGCAAATGATCACTCGCTAATCTCCCGCGGCGTAGATTGCAAATTCGGTAACCATGGTAGCGTTATTTGACACGTGTATGTTTCACATGTAAGGACAGAAGTACTAGTAGATCTATTCCTATGTAAATTATGATTTTTTTTTCAAAAATTAAAAATCAACGAATTTACGTCCCCAGGAAACAGCCGTTTTGGCCAAAACCACGAAATTTTGTGCCAGCGAAATTAAATGATTTCACAATAAATCATATGTGAATTTGTTAGGCTTGGGAAACAACACTATTTAATGAGTAATTTATCTGTTAGCATAGGATTATTTTCGTTAAGAAGTTACAATACAGTTATGTCAAAAGTATACAGTCTTCGATGTTTTAACTAAAAAGCAAACAAAACAAATGTGACATTCGTATCTTCAGTTCTTCGGTTATCGAAAAAAGCCGGATTTTAAACCGTCACCCAATATATGTACTCAAAAGTACACCGGAATTAAAAATAAGCCTGCCTCGATAATAAACCACCTAGTCCTTACGAACATTTAAAATAAGCCGCGGCTTATTTTTGGGATTTCAGGGTATCAATTTCAGTTTGAGAAACATGTATATACATCCGGCAATACCCTTAGCGGACATTTCAAATTCGATGTAAAGTATGACTGTGCCTGTATCATTGGGCCTTTTCGTTCCTTGCTTTAAAAACTTCCTCTCTTAAAACATAAAAATAGAAGAAAGGAAAGCTGTATTATCTGCTCGTGTGCACTGCAGGTTTTAAGTACAGTTGAATAAATAATTTTCCCGTTTTCTTTTAGTTGTTAATGACATACCAAACTACAGCAAAATCGAATTGAGTAATTTGTTCATGTATTTTCCGCAGTGTTTACCGTTTCATTAAATCATGGTTAGAAAGCGTCTGTATATGTAACTGAAATAAGAGCTTACATCAAAGATAGAAATAAACATGATTTAAGCACAAAATCTGTCTAAAAAGATGTATGTGCTATTTATTTGAACGATGAGGTGTCATACAGGTCCGTTATCTGTTTGATAAACCGCTACTAGTAAGAAGAACACGTAGAAGACATGAGGGATGCGGGCCACCCTAAACCAAAAGCAACCGTACAAAAAAAGCAAAACTGCTTAGAAAAGTTGCTAGAATGACAGTTGGACAATGAATTCATTGTTCACCCGAGTTCAATGTATTTTGAAGAAAAGCAATAAAGCTAACAAAAATTGTGCTCGATTGATTCCACACATATTTGCTGAAGAACAAATGTTGCAATCGCGTTTTGAAAATTAACCCTTATCCTGCTATATTTCTATAATGGACTGGTCTATCTTTCAATTTGGACAGTACCACTTATTATTCAAAGGGGTTTTCACTGAAAATTTACTGACTGAAAAGCGAACAGTGCAGACCATGATCAGACTGCACGGATGTGCAGGCTGATCTTGGTCTGCACTGGTCGCAAAGGCAGAATCATATGCCGCCAGCAGGCTAAGGGTTCTTGAAAATGTATCCAGAATGTTCCCAGTGACGCTTTTCGAATTTTATACAAATGATGAGAATCAAATGCACTTTTATTAGCGTAAAAAGCAGGCATATCATGTTTTAGTCTCTTAACATTCTAGTATTTGCAAAACACACTCCATCAGTGATACAAATGATATAATTATGTGATTTATTTTCACAAATCAAGGGAGCGCATTAAAATTCCTGTTTAAAAGGGTTCTACAGACATGTTTTATTAAAACAAAAACTTAAACTGTCCTTTTAAACGTTGGCCTTCAATTAGAATGAAATACATATACCTTTTATCACACTGGCCATAGCTTTATCAGATCAAGTGGTTCCAACGTTGTTTGAGCGGTGAATTTTACGCCGATCAGATGGAGAAATATGGCCGATACTACAAATTTCCGGTATTGTAAGTCTGATTTAAAGGAATTTCTACCCGTTAAATAACGAATCAAATGAAAACGATGGGTGCACCTGGAACGCAAATGTGTCTATGTTTTCAGCACATGTGTCCATTTAGCTGAGATTTTTGCCGTTTATTCAAACACTTCTGTACAGTCCGGCGGGGGAAGGAGATTTTTGACAGTTTTTGACAATATCGCATTAAATATAGTGTTAATCGGGAACAAATAACTGTTAAAACACGTTTTATGTAAAGGGCTACCTCTTAAAACAAAGCGTGTGTATTTTCATAGAATTATTCAGGGTTATTTCTGAAAAATCGGCCGAAAACCTAATGCAACGCCGTTTCGAGTGGGTCGGTATGCAACGCAATCAAGTGGATACCGTTCTGTGTCGTACTTGCGAAGTCTTATCCGTCTTAAAAACAGTCATTAAAGCCAAGCCTAACAATGAATAAATTTAGAGAGTTTTATAGCATTATAATGATCCCGCCATTTCTAATATATTGTACTTTTACATTTTATGTTATCTTAACATTTAACATATTTTTGTGGACATTGGCAAAAAACATCAACACAAAAATACAAAGCAAAGATGAACATCGAACAATATCGTTAAGTAAATAATAGTAATAGTTCGTAAAAACAAGAACCATTTCACGGATATTTTTCTCCTCCATGAATGGTACTGAACTGCATACCAAAAGCGGGTTGACTCTTTAAATCAGTATAGTTACAGTTGGTTACTTTTTAGTCCCTTAAAACCAGTACATTGCGATTACATTACTGATTTGTTGTGCATTTAAGCTGTTTATACAAAATAAATAAAATTTGGTCTATGATAAAAGTATTGATCAGTTGTTTGTATATATTTTCATTCATATTGCTGGTGTAGCGTTCATTTATTTTCAGAGAGGTCAATCACAGAGAACGTTAAAATTGGCCAGGGAAAAGACAAGATTTTATTTGTCCTCCATAAAACAGAAACGACGTAATAAACCTTTATGGTCGGCGTTCAAAAATGAAAATACAAATGAAATACAGACACCAATGAAAGAAAATAAACGGACCAGCAATACTAATAGAGACGTGTCATCAAGCAAACGATTAAGAGCGTTTTCTCTATGTTCTCAAAGTGAATAAAAAAACAAAAAAAAAACAAAAAAAAAAAAAAAAACGAAAAGACTGCTAACTCCAACTTCAAGCACCAAAATATCAAGAAAAAAACAAACTGTTCACAATAAGGTATTAAAAGAAAGAGTTTTATGTGATGAAATATTTGAAGAATTAACAGTGGAAGAGACAGATTTTTTAGACATTGCAAGCGACAAGGCTGTCCTGAGACAACTTTCTGAAGCAAAGATACATTATTTTACAATATTTCTAACTCTTATCAAATCTAATAAGTACCCGTTGGCAAACATCGCTTTTCTTCTTCGGTTAGTACAACTGTGGCACATCTCTATTAGTATTGCTGGTGCGTTTATTTTCTTTCATTGGTGTCTGTTTTTCATTTGTATTTTCATTTTTGAACGGGACCATAGAGGTTTATTACGTCGTTTCTGTTTTATGGAGGACAAATAAAATCTTGTCTTTTCCCTGGCCAATTTTAACGTTCTTTGTGATTTATTTCTCTGAGAGTAAATGAACGCTACCACCAGCAATATAAATGAAAATATGTACAAACAACTGAGCAGTACTTTTATCATGGACCAAATTTTATTTATTTTGTATGAACAGCTTAAATGCACAACAAATTAGTAATGAAATCGCAATGTATCGGTTTTAAGGGACTAAAAAGTAACCAACTGTAACTATACTGATTTAAAGAGTCAACCCGCTTTTGGTATGCAGTTCAGTACCATTCTTGGAAGAGATAGATATCCGTGAAATGATTCTTGTTTTTACGAACTATTACTATTATTTACTTAATGATATTGTTCGATGTACAATATATTTGAAATGGCGGGATCATTATGCTATAAAACTCTCTAAATTTATTCATTGTTAGGCTTATGAATGTTTTAAGAGGATAAGACTTCGCAAGTAAGACACAGAACGGTATCCACTTGATTGCGTTGCATACCGACCCACTCGAAACGGCGTTGCATTAGGTTTTCGGCCGATTTTTCAGAAATAACCCTGAATAATTCTATGAAAATACACGCTTTGTTTTAAGAGGTAGCCCTTTACATAAAAAGTGTTTTAACAGTTACTTGTTCCCGATTAACACTATGTTTGATGCGATATTGTCAAAAACTGTCAAAAATCTCCTTCCCCCGCCGGACTGTACAGAAGTGTTTGAATAAACGGCACAAATCTCAGCTAAATGGACATATGTGCTAAAACACAGACACATTTGCACTCCAGGTGCACCCATCGTTTTCATTTGATCCGTTATTTAACGGGTAGAAATTCCTTTAAATCATACTTACAATACCGGAAATTTGTAGTATCGGTCATATTTCTCCATCTGATCGGCGTAAGATTCACCGCTCAAACAACGTTGGAACCACTTGATCTGATAAAGCTATGGCCAGTGTGTTTATATGACAATGCGTCATCACATAACGCAGATACTGTAAATCATCTTCGATCAGTTTCTAACGAAAACAAGGGCTACCGTCTTTGAAGATCTAGTCTATTCAATAGATCTAGCCCCATATAAATATTTCTTTATTTCTTAGTTTTAAATGTTTTTGTCAGAGTGCAAGTATATGTCTAGGAAATCCCCGGATTAAGCTATATTTCCAGTTCTTTGGTGTACTTTGAAGAATTACGGTTCGTGCAAATGACATTTTATAAAGGGAGTTAAAACAACCCTTTTATCACTATCTTTAACATATTTTTCACAAGTGTGTTGTCAAAAGACTAAATATTCTCACGAAAAAAAATATATGTGTATAAATCCTTCATTTAATTATTAAAATTGGAAGAATTGAATTCAGTGAAAGTTTAGCATGGCAATTTAAATAATGTGTTATTGATTGCTATCCAGCATAAATCGTGCATAACATATACACGTATGTATGGGATTTGTTATTACGTTACTTCAGGAATATAAATGAAAATATTTTACAAACTGCTGACCAGTAGACCACCCTCTTTCTCTAATGCCGTATACGATCTCCGAGTCGGTGCTGTTATGTTATGCGGAATATAAGACATGTCTTGGGATAACATATGCCTTGGCTTTCTTTCAAATTAAAAGTAGATTCTGTCTTTCCAACTTATCATAAGGAACATTATCAAACTATAAATAAGTTATTTTTTATACTTCTGTGTGAAATCCTATTGCAAGCAATATAGCATAAAAACATTTGATTAGAAGTTCTTTCACTATTTTAAAAAGGCAATATATATAAAAAAACAAGGAAGAATATCCAACAGGGAAAGCCACGTTCAAAACACGCAGCCTCCCCAAAGACACACACGAACAACTCTCGCACACCATACACAAAAATGAACACAAAAGGACGAAACAAAACAAATACAGGAACACAGTGGGGCACCGCCTTGGAACGGCCAGTGGCAAAACCACCACTGGGGAGTTTAAACCGGTTTATGGTGCTCCTAACCTCACTCTTACCCCCACCATGTTCCAAAGTCACAAGACAGTGTAAATAAAAGTAATCCCCGCCAGGTGAAACCCTAACAAACGTAAAGGCAACAGAAGGTATGTAATGTAAAACACAAAGATGCTCTTGTAGATATGATATAAAAATGCAATCCTTAAGAACCTAAAACGCATGTACTCAATGCCTTTGCAGAAGACAGAGCAACAAGGGAAACACCCTTAAGGGCCCGACGGAACATGCCAGAAGACAGAAATCAAAATAGCTCAGTCCTGGTGGGATTTAAGAACTACCAATCATAGAGTCTTCCACCTGATCCGCCAGACACAATCAAAGAGGAAAGCGTAGCAACCAACTGTAAAAGGGTATATATTTCTCAGTTCATTCGATTTGCAAGAGCGTGTAGTCATGTTGAAGATTTCAATTAACGTAACTTATTTATTACAAATAAGCTTCTTCAACAGGGCTACCGTTATTACAAATTACGTAAATACTTTTCTAAATTTTACTATCGTAATTCAGATTTGGTTTTAAAATACAATAGCAATTTAAAATCACTTCTGCGGGAAGGTATATCAAAACCCGCTTTTTATGGGGATGTGGTTTACAAACTTCGTAAGATTTTGGGTCATGGCAATTTTCCATTTGTATTTAGTAAAGTAATTAAACGTTTTATGAAAAGAGGTTATGACCCAACTGTTTTGAGACACACCGCATGTTTGGTGTTCAACCCTTTTACAGTTGGACGCTACGCTTTCCTCTTTGATTGTGTCTGACGGATCAGGTGGAGGACTCTATGATTAGTAGTTCTTAAATCCCACCAGGACTGAGCTATTTTGATTTCCGTCTTCTGGCCTGTTTCGTCGGGCCCTTAAGGGTGTTTTCCATGTTGCTCTGTCTTCTGCAAAGGCATTGAGTACATGCGTATTAGGTTCTTAAGGACTGCATTTTTATATTATATTTACAAGGGCATCTTTGTGTTTTACATAACATACCTTCTGTTGCCTTTACGTATGTTAGGATTTCACCTGGCGGCCGGGGGATTATTTTTATTTACCCTGTCTTGTAACTTTGGAACATGGTGGGGGTAAGAGTGAGGTTAGGAGCACCATAAACCGGTTTAAACTCCCCAGTGGTGGTTTTGCCACTGACCGTTCCAAGGCGGTGCCCCACTGTGTTCCTATATTTGTTTGTTTTGTCCTTTGGTGTTTCATTTTCTGTGTTGTGTGCGAGGGTTGTTCGTGTGTGTCTTTGGGGAGGCTGCGTGTTTTGAACGTGGCTTTCCCTGTTGGATATTCTTCCTTGTTTTTTGAACACCAAACATGCGGTGTGTCTCAAAACAGTTGGGTCATAACCTCTTTTCATAAAACGTTTAATTACTTTACTAAATACAATTGGAAAATTGCGATGACCCAAAATCTTACTAAGTTTGTAAACCACATCCCCATAAAAAGCGGGTTTTGATATACCTTCCCGCAGAAGTGATTTTAAATTGCTATTGTATTTTAAAACCAAAACTGAATTACGATAGTAAAATTTAGAAAAGTATTTACGTAATTTATAATAACGGTAGCCTTGTTGAAGAAGCTTATTTGTAACAGATAAGTTACGTTCATTGAAATCTTCAACATGACTACACGCTCTTGCAAACCGAATTAACTGAGAAATATATACCCCATAAGATGTAGCCTGGGGTACATCTCCATCCAAATGTGGGAAATTTACAATACTGAAATTAAAATCATCCCTCTTGTCATAAATTTTGTTATGTATGAAATTGTCGTAAATAGAGAGATGTAAATCTAGAAATGAAGAAGTATTATCCGAGTTGTTAGTTTTATCTAACTGCAGCTCACTGGGATATATATTTTCCACTAGCTGGTTAAAAAAACGGATTAAGTCTACATGAAATTAAGCGCATATCGTTGGTCAAAAATTACATAAGTCTGCAAAAGACTAAGTTTGAGAGGTATTGCACATTTCGTTTCTTCTTATGACTAAACGCAGTCAAATTGTCTTCATTTTGTTTTTGCTTGGGGTGTTTAAGGTGACCGGTATTCATGGAATATTGCTTATTAAGCTTAACATTTTATTCAATATTAGTAATAGTACACGGTATATCATTGGCACTAAGTGCTTCACGGCATACTAGTTACATCCGTGGTCTCTGTGCTGATTACGGAAAGCATGTACTGTATTTCTTCCTTATGCTAATTTAATACATTATCTTGCGATTTAAAACCTAAAAGTTATATGAAACTTTTAACTGACACATATCGGCACATACCGATAACAAACGAACCGCACCATATTAGAATATTATTTGTAAAAGTCTTCTACGAAAGATAAAACAAGGATAAATATCTAACAGAGAAAACCACGTTCCAAAAACGCAGTTTCCCAAAACGTAAATCCACCACGCGGAAGCGCACACACCAACTCAGACACTCACACAAAGTAAACACACAAGGGCAAAACGAACAAATAAAGGAACAAGGATCATAGTGGGGCACCGCCTTGATGCGGTCAGTGGCAAAAACCTCCATTTGGGAGCTTAAACCGATTTATGGTGCACCTAACCTCACTCTTACTACCCCTCCCCTCTCCGCACGTTCTAAAAGTCACAGGACAGCGTAAATAAAAGTTATCCCCGCCAGGTGAAACCCTAACATTTGCAAAGGTAACAGATGGCATGTAATATAAAACACAAAAATGCTATTGTTTATTTATATCAATGCAATCATTAAGAACCTAAAACGCATGTACCATGTGCTGAGACTAATTATGTCAAATACAAATTAACTAAAATGATTAGATCATTTACTTTAACCTTTTGATACCTATACCGCATGATAACACGGTATTATATATTATGGCTATAACAACGACTTCGCGCTGAAGTTAATTACTCTTCAAAGTTAGTGAAAATATTTTACAAAAATGAATGCACCTCAAGTTATTATTAAGGTTTCATATCAATGGTTTGATAAAAAATGTTGCGTGTTTGACACTTTTGTACAATTTATATAGAAATGGGGGAAAATGAAGAAAAATCGAGAAGTGGGTCAGTCGAAATTAAATATAAAATTGACCTTAGAAGTAGCACTTCATCAATCAAATGTTGAACATTGATACACTTTTTGCACCTTTCTATTATTGTTGTTATTAAATAAAATGTGTTCACGCCTATTTTATTTCTATATAGAAAATCTGACCATTATCGATCATTAGATGGAGGAATATTCTTCGGAAAGAAAGTATTACCATAACTTATGATATTCGACTGGAGTAGTTTATAGGTTATACATATATTACGTTCCGCGACTACATTTAGCGTATTGATTAGATGTCACACGTGCAATTATGATTGCAAAATGTTATAAAACATCATATTTTTTTATTTTTAAGTGACAATATTTGCTGCGAAGACAAACAAACTGATTAAAATGCCGAGTTGACAACAGAAGGAATGGCGACTGTAAAGTACATAATTTGATACGTTATATATTGAATATTAGGTCCTTTCTCTGCGTCAACCTATTATGCAACTTTGATAAAACTATACATATTGAGCCTGTGCCAGGCCGTGTATACCTTTTGGTGACATACCTGATGAAACTTATTTTTTATATCGAAAAGCCATATACCTAATATTCTTTTATTCTGCTTCTATTTAACAAACATGTTTAGTTGATGTCATGAAATATTCAAACTATGTGTGTGAGTGAGTACGTACGTGTGTGCGTGCATGCGTTGATGTTAAGCGTTTATTTTCGACAATTTTTCAGTCGAAGAAACAACGGTGTTTACTTGTAGCAGTTAGAATAAAACACATTTTCATTTTGCTATCTCAATGGATAATCATGCTGTAGACAATTGACATTATACCCCGTACAGTTACATTATACTGACAGTGGACTAACCTGTTCTAGTACTATCCTCTTAATGCTAGGAGCCCAGTGAGTACAGTACTAGTACAGTGTTTTCACGCCTTTGGCATGACGCAGCCAGGGAGCGAACCTACGACGACCTCCCGCTCTCGAAGTGGGCGCCCTACCACTTGGCTACTGAGGCGGTTTCAAATAGATACCAACTTAGTTAAAAAAAATAAACTTGAAATCAAAAGTTACATATTAGTTGATTTTTGATATTTTGCAAGGACGCACTTTTGCAGTTTTCTTTATAAATAAGTTTGATTTTAGATGGACAATAGATACTTCTAAGAGTTTTTAATAAATTCAATATTTTTATAGAAGGAGGAGAGCATTACACGAGGTCATGATCTGTATATAAGACATATTTCACTTTTGGGTAAAGCTGTACCCTTAGCTTTAAAGGCTGTGATTAGAAAGATAGAAGCAAAACACGGAAAGACATTTGATTCTATTCTAACAGAAAAGAAAGATACTATCAAAACGTTTCACTATGACTTGTTTCAAGCATTGTTTAAGGAAGATGAAGAAAGTGTTAATACGCAAATAGAATCATGGGGGTTATCAACTATGTGCGGTGTGATTTTCGTTTTATCAGAAAGTTCAAAATTTAACTGCGTCAGATGCATTTTTGACCAACTAAGAAATGTTGAAAAGTATACTCATTCCGCGTCACTGGAATACAATACATATAAGCAGCAGAAATGGGAGTCACTACGCGAATCTTTGATTGAACTTGTCAAAGGAAGTGAAGCCGAAAATGAATGTAAACGATTGATTCATTCTTACGATGAATCGGAAGCAATCAAAGTTAGTGAAGGGGTCATTAAAGAACTGCAACAAGCGGAGAATGTTGATAGGAGTATTCGTGTCGCCATAAACAGCGAATTAGATTCAGATGGACAGAGTGAAACGGAAGATGATCTGTTGAGTAGGAACAAAGGATGCAAGGTAGAATCCAATAGTACGTGACTATTCTCACTCATGTTAATATATTTTCATGTATCAGCAAAATAGCCCGCTGTGACTTAAACGGTAATAGATAAATGTACGTATGTAATACATGAAAAACTAACGCAACTTATATATCTGGTTCGAGCTTTAATCGGGGCGTTGAATTCTTCATTTGAGGGAGCCATCCAGCTGGCTTACAGAAGGTCGGTGGTTCTACCCAGGTGCCCGCTCGTGATGAAATAATGCACGGAGGGGTACCTGGGGTCTTCCGCCACAATTAAAAGCTGGAAAGTCGCCATATGACCTATTATGTGTAGGTGCGACGTTAAATAAAAATAATAATAGTAAAAACAAACATGTTAACTCTCAAGATTATCTAGAGAAGCCACTATTCTGGAATTACAATTCAATATTTTAAATCATTATTAATAAGAGATAAATATACGATATCGACATGCCGGTGTTCTGCCTGGGACCAGAAGTGTACCAGCATTTTTTTAATTGACACGCGTTTGAAAACCATGTAATTTTAACATAAATACTACTGTTCATAAGGTATTTGATAATTGTGAATAACGTATATCACCGAAGTCCAAACACAAATGAAACATTCATCAGAAAATTTCGTTCTATTTTTGCTGTCCCTGGAAAGGCAGTTTAGTTTCATGGCGTTATATTCCTATGTATACATTCTATGATCAACTTTAGACTGACGTTGCAACATATCCCTTATGAAACAGAAGTATGAAGAAAATTCTGTTACAAATTAGATATCATCATACCTAAAGGCATTAAAGGCATCACTTATTTCAACAGTCTTGTTTAAAAGGTATCAAAAGTCGTTGCATGTACTTTGTAAAATGATGATTTCCCAGCCACGTAATGTATTTGTATTGCATAGACCAAGTTAATAGATGGTGATCGCATTCAAACTATCTGTAAACTTCTATTGTACGTCAATTATTGATATTGTTTTGTTGATATAATTATCTAATTCGGTACATATATTAGACTAGCTATTTGTTCATACTTAATATTACAGATACAGCAGAAACAACAGAGTTTATTCAGCAACTTTCCGACATTGTTGTGCATGAAGATGAATCAGTTGTTCTTTCTTGTGAGCTTAACACAAATGGATGTCAAGCTGGGTGGCGTAAAAATGATAAACCACTCCTTGAAACGGAAACTATCAGGGTTTATGCAGATAAAGGTTATCACTGGTTGATGTTTGCAAGAGCAAAACTTGAAGATACTGGAAAATACTCATGTATCTACAAAACATTGTCAACGTCAGCTTACGTTAAAGTCTCAAGTAAATAAGATTACATAATACATTTTGAAAATTTTAAACCGGCAGAAACTCCAAAAGTACGGAAAATAAATTATAACCTATATATACATACTATGGTCAACTGAAGATTGTCTTTCCATTATATAATAGAAGTGTGAAGTAAATTACCTTATTTTCATCTTTTATATATTACTGTAAATGCCCTAACAAGCCGTTACAATATTCCTTGTATTTGAAATTATTGACTAGAAAATCCCTAGACCAAAAATTGTTCAGACTTCTTTTTATCAACCACTTAAAATATCATTTAATGAAGGTTATGAAGGCCCTGTATCGGTCACCTGACTTAGTATCTATATTGCTGTGATAAAAAAGTGGTTTAACCTCGTCATATTAAACTAAACTGCAAATCGCAAATCTGACCCGCTTCTCTTTAATGTTGAGATATAGGCTTTAATTAGCATGATTTGCCAAGATAGAAATACATACTGCTTTAAAATGTTGCTGCTCGAAATGACAAAATATAACGAATTATATATTTATTTTTAAACAGAATACGATTTAATTGTGGTCGAAGCTCTACATATAAATGTTGACGGACAGGTTAAAGAAAATATGGATATATCTCTTGTATGCACTGTTAACGCACATACTAAGAACCCAAAATGGTTCCATAACAACAAGGAAATAACACAAACGTCTCGAGTAGTTGCCGTTTCACATGGTCTGGAGCATAAACTTATCATTCGGAATGTGAAGTTTGAAGATGAAGGATTGTACGTAATAGCATTTGATAGAGTTACATCATGTACAGGAATAACAGTAAAGGGTAAGATATTCTCTAGTGATATACCGACTTTATTTAAACATTTTACTCAAATGTGATATTACAACACGTCACAGGTGAAAAGTTTCGTTAAACATTGCACGGAATTGTCATGAGAAATTTATATATAAGAAACAATAACAATTTATAACTACTTTTTTAGACACTATTTTAAAATCGTAAAATTCAACCGTATATAGTATAGTAAAATTATATTGATACTGAAATGCTTACAAGGTTTTGTGTTTTACATTTACATGTCTTCTGTTGCCTTTACGTATGTAAGAGTTTCAGAGTTTCACGTGGCGGGGATTACTTTTATTTATACTGTCTTGAGACTTTCGAACATGGTGGGGGCTAGAGTGAGGTTAGGTGCATCTTAAAATAGAGAAAAGTGAAAAACCGGTTTAAACTCCTTAGTGGTGGTTTTGCCACTGACCGTTTCAAGGCGGTGCCCCACTGTGTCCCTGTATTTGATTGTTTTGTCCTTGGAAATGCTGCGTTTTTGGAACATGGCTTTCCCTGTCGGATATTGTTCCTTGTCTTTAGACCTCAAATGAAAGTAAATGCCATGGTGTCCTATATCCCTTATATTACTTACAAAAAGTGTTATATTTAAATTTAAATTCACAGGCGAAGCTGACCTGTCAGTAAAACTTCAACTATCAGAAAGACTTTACACCAACTGGGTAAGAGGTGTTCTTGGTCTTAAGTACCTTAAGCTTGGGTTAGAAGGTGTAGCAGAGAAAGAAGTGAAACGTCGCCATATTGAAATGTTGAAGACTCTACCTAATTCAAAACAACCATGTACACAATGTAGTACAGACAGTCTTTATCCCTTGCACGATAAGAAACAATGTTACAGAAAACAAAACAAGAATAAGTGTCTATGTTCAGATTACCGATATAATAGGCAGCCGTGTCCTAATAAGGGATACTGCAGTCTGTTTTATGACCAAATAGTGTCCGATCATCGGTTCGAGCATCCTGAATTGGAGAACACGCAACTTGATCGATGGAGCTCCGACCACTGGAGTGTGGCAACTTGCTATATAAATACCAAAGGTTACAAAGGAAAGAGGTCTTCTAAAGAAATTGACTGCGCAGGACTGCTGAGTTTGTTCGTAAACAACAAGAGATATCTAACAGATGTCAATTATGGTGTTTTTGATTTGGTAATATCTATTACTTTTATTTTGTAAAGATTTGTTTACTTTCAAAATGAGCATCGCATTTGCACATTCGTGAAATGATTTTCCTACTGCTGTAGGTACAGCTGCTGCTTTTACGTAATTTAATATACAAATATATAACTTTTACACAGTCAAGCTTTTATTTGTGTTCGTGCGGTATCAAATTTCATCCGACAAAATACATATTTGTACACCTTATTCTATAGATATAAATAAATATTATTTTAGGCGAAAACCACTCGCAATGAGATACTTCACAATGCGAATTATGAACTGTCAGACGACCAACTTCATGAATATTTCGATAATTTCAAAGATGTACTGGAAGTCAAGAACAATGCTAATAAGATGGTGTTTGAAAAGGATGATAGCGTAAAAGAAGCATTGAAAAGTATTGACAAGGTGTCGTTTAATATATCACCATTTACTCCTTTTTCGTCGTTCTTACTTTAGTTACCCATTTGTCATATTATAAACTAAATTACTACATTCTCTCGTAGACATATTATTGTTTTGTTGAGGTTAATGTTTATATGAGGGTTTTAGCAAAAATAACATAAGAGTATTATGCCATCTGAAAGCATTCTCATTGATGCCTGTTAGCTACTCCTGTGTTTTATTTTATAATTATAATTTATTTCGTCATCAGATACACATTATCATTTGAACATTAATAATCTAAGGCGTTCAATCGAACCTGCATTCTATAATTATTATAACTGTGATCAAAAAGGTTTGTGACAATACAGTTTTATTTATTTTATTCATTATCAATATTATTTGTCCTAATGTCAGATAAAATAATATGTACATTATGTATTTTCTTTGATAGTTAAAACAGCATCAAATTAATATTGTTACGTCAGAAGAAATCCAAAACTTGAACGACCATGCAATGAAGGAAGCTGCTGATGCGTTTAAAGAAGCTCATAAACAAGTACTCATGCTTTTACATGTTCGGTCTTTTCCCCCCTAAAATATACATGTGCACGGTGAATTTGATCTGATAATTTCAAACATGTTAATTGTTAATTGTATTCGTTAAAAATCTGGACCACTTTTTATATTGTTGTATCCTGATTTAGTAGTGACTTATTCATTTTGACCTGTAATGTTTCAAATTGGTTTACATCGATTTAGCATCCAGCTCATCATAAGGTATGAACAAGGTTGATTTCAATAATAAGAAGTGTCCGCAGATCCTTAAAGTTCAATTTTTAGTTTTAGTTAGAATGGTGACTAAAAATCCGAGAAAGTAATATACATAAAAGAGCTAATTTGAGAAAGTCACATACATATAAGAGCTTTTTTGTCACATTGCTGCTTCTAAAGCAAGAGGAAATAGTTTGATTAACACCAGTCGAAATGCAACAGATAATTGTGTAGTACATAACTTATCATATTATAGTGCATATTTTCTAACCTGGCGGAGATATTTTAGTACAGGCTGTACCATTAAAATCAATACGTAACTTAGTGCATATTGGATTTATTCGTAAGAAATCTATATTTTCTAATTATTCTATTTATTCCCATTTACGGAAAATTCAACGGAATGAATCGAAATCTAACGATGTAGCCGATTACCCTAAACTCAATGATAGAATGGCCCATTGATGACCTTTCTGTAAATATCTCCGCCAGGTCAGAAAATATGCACTATATCATGTCTCAAAGTGAAACAGACATGTTTTATTTGAAGTTTTGCTCATTTTTTCCGAGGGAAAATGTTGCTTTGAACGAAAGTCTGGTCACCGCATCTCCACCTATTCCTTTAATCTACAGAAGTTCGACTGTATCCTTAGAATGGGCTAACATTGGCCAAAGATATATAATACAAAGATTACTTCATGTAATAGCAGTTGCACGTTAGATTTGATAAAGAGTATATTCCATACAAATGTTCTGCTATTTTTGACAGCAGGGATCTTGTAACAGATAGATAATTTACCATTTTTAAATCTATCAAAACAAAATGACTCTTTGCGCAATGTCAGTCACAGATTCAACTCATTTCAATTACATTTTCAGTTGTGTGTGTGTGCAATTGTTATTGCTTTATTTAGAATGGGCTAACATTGGCCAAAGATATATAATACAAAGATTACTTCATGTAATAGCAGTTGCACGTTAGATTTGATAAAGAGTATATTCCATACAAATGTTCTGCTATTTTTGACAGCAGGGATCTTGTAACAGATAGATAATTTACCATTTTTAAATCTATCAAAACAAAATGACTCTTTGCGCAATGTCAGTCACAGATTCAACTGATTTCAATTACATTTTCAGTTGTGTGTGTGTGCAATTGTTATTGCTTTATTTAAAAGTCTACATGTTTACGAGCCCCTAGTTGACTCCATGTATTTTATTTTCAGAGAGACCAAGAAGTTCAACACTTGAATGAAAAATTGAAAAGTTTGTATAAACCATTTAACTGCTTTTATAACAGCAGATTTACATATAATTTAAGACACTGCTTCGCCAATGATCTGATTGATCTAAAATTCTATCAAAACTAGTTTTCAATGTTTTACCAGGTATTTTTCGCCAGCAGTTTGCTTTAATTTTTATTTTTAATGTTCATGAAAATTATAGCTCTGACGTAATTTAGAAGTTCATTAGCGTAAGACAGATAACTATGGGAGTAATCATGAAACAGATACCTATAGTTAATCCTTTCCATAACCACAAAGACTGGTTTGTTCTGAAATGTGTGCAGCAGGTGTATGTCCATCATTATCTTGAGACACAATATTTAGGAAAATGTCACCGTAATCTTTGCTGTTTAGGTAAGGTTCAGTGCGATTGAATCTCCGCCCCAACCCCCATTGTACATGCAAAATTAATCGTTAATTTTCTTTCATGTAAAAATATACAGATACATGTTTATATATCGCTTGAGAAATGTTTTTTATTTTAGAGGCGGAAGAGGAACTACAAGTGATGCGACAGCTGATATCAGCCTTTCAGAGGGACAGCCCTTTGGAGGAAAAAAAAGGTGATTAT
Source organism: Mercenaria mercenaria (assembly GCF_021730395.1). Taxonomy (NCBI): domain Eukaryota; kingdom Metazoa; phylum Mollusca; class Bivalvia; order Venerida; family Veneridae; genus Mercenaria; species Mercenaria mercenaria. The sequence goes on along the minus strand of NW_026461728.1, from coordinate 3,567 downwards.
TTCTACCGTGATAAATGTACAATATAATTATGATGGCCGGCTTTGAATACATTTTAGTTTACATTAAGATTGAAAAAATATCCAGCAATTTTGTTTTGGAAAATAGAAAAGAGAACAGAGTATCATGCACTTAGTACGTTATAACAAATGCCTGTTTTGATCTGAATTATTTTTGTTCAGCGAATAAAGTTTACGTTTTGGAAGTTATTACACGTATGTCTTATGAACAAACATAGTTCCATGAATTGTAAGAATATCAAGCTTCATTGTGTGTTTAAAAATTTACAACTTCATTGTGCGTTTTCAAGTTTACAAGACAATATTATCTGATTTCTTTTGTAGAGTTACTTGAACTCATGTTGCGATTAAATATTCGTGTTGTGATGCCACTGGGAGAGTCTGCAAGTGAAGTTATTCAGCGTGTACATGGGTTTATACAATATGCAGTAAAAAACAACAGAATCTTCGGAGAGGATTCTATCCCACCTATTGTTCACACCTACAAGAAAACTTATAAATCAGTCCAGCAGATACTTGGAAAGATATTCGTCTCTCAGGATACTCAAGTTGAAGTGCTGCAAGACCAGTCAGATGTGTCCTTCAAAATAAACTGCATTTCCTCAAAAGACTTGGCACAACGTCTTACCATATACCATGGAGTTGATTTCCAGGAGGCCATAGCAGATTTACAAAAGAGTTTAGAGACTGAAGAAGAGCGGAAATGGAAGTATGATGTTGAGACATGTTGTATCTCTCAAAACTTGAAAGATATCACCAAACAGCTAAGTAAGTCACAATGTTCTAGGTTAAAAGTTGTCTTTAAATGAGCATCTTATAAATTACTGTAGAAGCTTTGTGAAATTGAGTCCTGTGATCGAAACTGGTTCCTTTAAGATAGTGACTATACATGTGGTATAACTTCTGTCAGCAACACTTCATCGGAAGCAAACATCCCCTACAAGGACGGATATATGTTGTATTTCCGAGTACATGCTATTATACGTAAATGCATAGAAACTATTTCCTATTCGTATAGTTTTATTTGTTTATAAGGTCATATTATTAAGACCTTCTTTATCTAACTTTTACAGCTGACCAAACATAACTGTTGAAATGTAAGTGTGAAATTAAACCTGTGATCGAAATTGGTATTTTTTAAAATAGTGAATATACATGTGGTATAACTTCTATCAGTAACACTTCATCGGAAAAAAATATCCTCTACAAGGACGGACATATGTTGTATTTCCGAGTACATGCTATTATACTTAAATGCATAGAAACTATTTTCGATCCGTATATTTTGTACTTGTTTTATAAAGACCTTCTTTATTTGATTTTTACAGATGACAGTGGTGTATTAAATGGTTCATGTACTGACCTTAGATGTGAGAGACATGACGGTACACAGTGTTCGTGGTATTGCAGAGAACATGGAAAGTTTTTTTGCAAGTCGTGTAAGGAAACCAACCATAGGTAATATAAATATGAATGTTATTACTGATGGGTAGTTGATAAAATCAAAATATTTCAGGCATTCTGGTTCCGTTAATGCAATGTCTTTAAATTTCATAGAGTTTACTATGTGATACAACACATTTTGATAATGATACATAAATTAATGCTAAAAGAACGAGGATTCACAATTAGTAAGTAGTTAGGTACGAGTTCAAGTAATTCTGCAAGTTCGATCAACATGAAGTGATGGCGCAACGTCATTTATCCGGATAATGTAGAATAAAGCCTGGATTCGGCGTATGAAAATGAAAACCATTTTATAAATTAATGGCAACCCGTGAGTAACTTTATCACAATGGCAAAGTAACTATCTTTCTGAGGTTGAAATATGATATTGAAACATCTGACATGTTAAATAATTCAAAACAACTTGAAATATGTGGATCACGTTAATCATGAGCAAATATCTCAATAACATGCAGACGGATCTATTCATTTAATTTCACCGTATTATAAGCCTTATGTTTATTTACAACAGTGAGAAGTTTCATTTAAATCTACATTGTAGAAAAGTTTCTATTTGCGTCAATGCTATAAAAATTGTGATCTTCCTATAGATTTCCATAATGAAAACAAGGACGAATATCCAACAAGGAAAGTCACGTTCTCAAAACGTAGTCTCCCCAAACGTAAACCAAGCACATGACCAACACACATACACGCACGCACGCAAAGTGAACTCGGTCGGGAATTTCCGACGGAAATTGGTTGGTCCCCAAGTACCAAACGATTGGCCTTGACCCAACGCCTAACCCTGACCTACAAAAAAATACAACCGCAAAAAATGAGGAAGTCGAAATTTCAAATTCACAGAATAATGCACTTTCTTTTAGATTTTCACTTCTCACCATCTCATTTTTTCAGCTCTACCGAATAAAATCATGGATATTTTTTGTGAAGGGTTTAAAATGTTGGGCAGTACCCTGACAAAATCGATATGCAAAAGATTAAGGCCATTTGAATATGTTCCTTTCATCCCTTGCGTCCGGGGGTCAGCTTTATTTCTGACATCAAATTTTCGAGTGTCAAAACCTGTATTTTTCTCGTAGAGTTTGACATTTTAGCTAGATATTATTAAATGCTACACAATAAAACACATTCGGAACCCCCTGGTCTGGTCAGACCGATCTCAAGAAGGGTTCAAGCCCCGGGCCTGAAATCATTTTCAATCAAATATTACGACAACCGTACTAAAGCTATCATAATAAAAGTGACATATATTTGTAGAACTACTTCACAAATGTAAAGCACAATGTTCAAACCCGATCTTAAGGGTCGATCGGGCTCGAACATTGGTGCCAGGTTCAAACGTAAAAAACTACACGAAAATCCATTTTATTCTCTAAAAAATATTTTACCACAACTAAGGCTCTAAAGTAACATGCCATGGAATATTTATATTATTTCTATTAAAATAAATAGTTTTAGGTAAGTTTGCCCGTCTGTACGATCTGTAGACTTGCTATAGGGACCGTATAACGGTAATTTTTGTCCCATTTTTTCATCAATTTCATTTTATTATAAAAGCGTTAGGAGTAAGATATCAACCTGAAATTTCTTTTAATAAGTAGTTCGAACCGTCATTCAAACGAATATGAAAATCAATTTTTCCCCGACGGACACGGGAACATATGCTAAGCTTTGGCATTTTTGACTTTGAATATTAGCCGTAAAATAAGGAAAAAATGCTTATAAAGTATTTATTTTGCGTTAATAACAGCAAAAAAAACTTGTTTTGATACAATATTACAATATCTGAAAGTTGTAAGAAAAAAGAAACCATCTGTTCGTCCGTCTGTGCGTAATTTTTTAGGATAAAAGCTGTATTTCTGGACTTTTTCCGTACAAATTTCCGAGTTTTTCTATTACTTGATTGTTCCAAGCACAAGATAACTTTTATTGAATAAATTAAACACTGTCTATTCAGATATATAATTTGTATTAACCGTCGACGATTTCGTCGGGGAACCGTCACAAAATGTACCATTTTTCGTGAAAATAATTATGCATACTTCTTTAAATCTTAAATAGGGGATGGGCCTTGTCAGG